>NW_008345053.1:5590489-5653174 GCF_000622305.1 Nannospalax galili
AAAAAAACAAAAAAAACCCCATACAATACTAAAAACTATCTGGGGACTGGAGAGATGGCTCGGCAGATAAAAGCAGTAGCTGCCCTTGCAGAAGACCTGGGTTCAGTTCCCAAACCCCACATGTTGGCCAACAACCATCCTTAACTCCAATTCCAAGAGATCTGATGCCCTTTTCTGGCCTCCACCCACATTGCATGCATGTTGTGTACTTACATATATATATATGGGCAAAACATACATACACATAAAATAAAAATAAATCAAAAAATTTTAGCTAATATGAGATTATACTAAAAACTATTGCAAGGACTAATGTGATAGTTCAATCAGTAAAGTGCTTGCCTTACAAGCAGTAAACACCTGTGTTCAATACTCAGAACCCATGGGGGTAAGAGCCAGACTTGATGGTACATGCTTGTAATCCCAGCACTGGGGAGGCAGAGACAGGTAGTTCCCTGAAGCTCACTGGCCATCCAGTCTAACCTACTTGGTGAGTTTCAGGCCAGTGAGAGACTCTGCTTCAAAAACTAAGGCCCCTGAGAAATAATCCTGAAGTTGTCCTTTGGCTACCACACACATATACATACACATACACATGCATCCATACACACACGTGCACCTACACTACAAGAACATGCTTGCACACAAATTAAATACACTTAAGTATAGAAAATTATTAATGGATGATCTTAAATTCAATTCACAACCAAACCAGAGTGTTTTATTTTGCAGTATTATTGCAACCCCCATGCTGGTAAATCTTGCCTTAGATCCAAGAGAGAAAGAAATCCAGAAGCTTTGGCGTGAGGCTGGAAGCTTACACAGAAAGCATTCTGAGTTGTATGTTTCTGTTATGTGCACCTTGCTACTGACAGGACGGTCATCAGGATTGGTTCCCTTGCCCCCTTCTCCCAAAAAGTTATCCCCAGGGCCACACAGACCCAACCTCCACAGGGCCTCCCTCTAGATCTTTCTCACGCTTGACCAGGCCAGGTATCCACGGTCAAATCTATGAAGGCTCAAGGAGCCCTCTGAGTTAACTAGATCCCATTGTGAGCAGCAAAGTCACCACAGAGCAGCCTTCAAGACCACAAACACACACATTTGCATCTCTTCACTAGCCATGGAAACCTGTAAAAGCTGTGCCTTTGCGGGGATAAAGAAGAACACTGCAGGTTTGTTTCTCCATCCAGGCACCTCTGAGGATTCCCTTTTGTTTCCTAAACTGAGGTTTCCCTGACAAAGTACTGGTGAGGGATGACTAGGCTTAAGATCTTTATTAAGTCCAGCTTGGTAACCCAGTGAGTTTATTGGGGTACTTACAGGAGCATGTGTGGTCAAGGGCAGCTAAAAAAGCCCACCCCAGCATGGGTGACAACTCAGAAAACTTGCCAGCCCTAGGGCCCTGGCCTCAATGACAGGCTCCACCAGAGTCATGGTGACCTCTCCCTAGAAATTGTTTACCATTTCTGTAACCTTGAGAAGGGGCCTTTCAAAATCCTTGTCTTTCATGAGCTTCCTGGGTCTTATAATCCTGCCTCCTCTCTCCTAAGGTGAATGTTTCAATTGAGAGGACATAAAACATAACAAATGTAAATAATGAATGCAAGATAATATAGCATGCTGCTGTGTTGATTACAAGACAGTGTTCTCTAACGCCAGTGTGTTACATGCGATCATCCCACCCATACGCTTATCATTAGCCTTATTTTTATATAAATATATATGTATATATATATATATAATATATATATATGGGGAAACTGAGGCAAATGAAACTTGAATAAAATGGCAAGAGAGGTGAGAGCTAGCAATTCGAGTTTAAATCCCAAGGTCTCCTTACTATATAATCTAATACCCTTGAACAGCTTTATTGTATTCTAGGAAGAGTATCAGATCTCATCAGTCTTGTCTCAAAAGAATTGTTCTCAGATGCAAAACCATGTTCAACAACTACAGTGAGTTACTTCATTTACTGTCGTGGTCATTTGGATCCAGACACCAGAATAGTCAACAATTAAATGACTCTCCAAAGATTAATTCACCACGATGCAACGAACACAATAGAGGATGTGTTTCTAGGTTACGCAAATATATTATGAAACTATTATTGTTTATAATGAAAATATTGTGTTCATGTAAAAAAAAATAGAAATAACAGACAGGGAGTCTGTTTCAACAGAATTAAGGATTCATCGAGTGCCCATCAATAAAAGCTTTCCAAGCAAAATGGCTTATACATAAGAAACAAGGAGCTACCGTGCATTATAAATGATGCCTTTCCTGACCTGTGTGTTGTATAATTCTTTCTAGAATCCTAGAGAATCCAGCATGGCAGGCTGATAATGAGGAATGGAATTATAAGATTAGGATCACAGCAAACATGAGGGCATGGGTCACTTCCCATAGCAGCTGGGCACCTGAGCATATAGTGGTGGGTGATCTTTAGCGAGCTGAAAGAAATACACAACAGTCCTAAATTAAAATGTAATATATGTGAGTGGAAGAAATTTTTCAAGTATTTGTCGCCTCTGATTTCATCATCCTAAGCATGAGGGAGGAGAGATTGGAACATTAAAAGGAGTTTTACAAATCCCATACACTTTTAAAGGGAGCAAAAAATATGCTGTGAAATTCTTTCGAATGTAATACAATGTATTTCTTTAAGGAGAAAATGGTAAATGCACAAATTTTTCAAGGAGATGGATCTAATGAGCTAACAACGGAGCAAGCAAGCCATAAATAAGAAGAAGCCGCTGGGTGTCCTTAAGGGGAACTCGTAATCATATCCTGATGAAACTACACCATGAAACTAGGTCCAAGGGAATCCTGCCGACAGAACCTGGCACCTGCGCTTGTCCAACTTTGATGGATTTATTGATAATTCACATTAAGACACAGGCTTTTCCAGAAAGCAAAGAAGAAAAAAAGGAAAACTACCAATCAGATTTCAGTAAAGACAAACGATTCAGGGGTCACACATGGACAGCAAAAGCATATGAAAAGAAATGCTTCGGAGATTGCTGGTCTGACGTCTATTAAATATCTTGCTTTTCTCCATAAGTGTTTTACTTTTTTAAGCAATAGAATGGAAGAAATGACACTGAATTTTCAAATGGCACAAAATTAGAACATCAGCCCCAGAGAAATATAGTGTGAGCCACATGAATGATTTTTTTTTAATATGGGTACTACTTTTTTTAAATATTTTGTTATTTTTTATGTTATGTGTACAAGTGTTTTTCTTGCATGTGTGTTTGGTGCCCAGGGAGGCTAAATAGTGGTGTTAAAACCCCTAGTACTGAGTTACAAATGGTTATTAGCCACCATATGGGTGCTAGGAACTGAACCCAGGTCTTCTGCAAGAATAGCAACTATGTTTATCACTGAGCTATGTCTCCAGCCTCCACATATGTGATTTTAGTTTTTTCAACTCATTAACCAGTTCAAAGTAAAAGAAGATTTTTTAATATACTTTTTAACCCAATGTATCAGAAACGTTTCAAATTATGGTTGATACAGAAAGCATCAAGTTCATACTTAGATTCTCCCATAGGGAGACTCAAAATGCAGCATGTACTTACCACTAACATTTCATCTTCATTTGCACGGGCCATATTTTAAGTTTCAGTGACCACACGGTGTCCAGGGCTGCCTGATTGGCAGCAGAGAATTATAATATCTATCTTAGTAAGTTTCAGATATCTGGTGCTCTAAAGTAGAATTAGAATAAAACATTCTCTGTTATATTATTTTACTAGAAATTAAGGCCAACAAAGCAGACATTTGTTGCATGGGAACATTACTATAAACTGAGTTTAAGATATTATTAATTAATACAAGCTAAACCTTAATCTTGTTTGGTGTATGTGTGCTTTTATTCAGACAGGTTCTCATTACTTAGCCCAGAGTGGCTTTATCCTGCCCTGCTATGATGGCTAGACAAGATTAGGGACTAGGAGGAGACAACCCTCTGGGAATGACAGGGAGGGGTTGTCTAGACTAAATTAACTGAGGGAAGACCCACCCTGAATGTGATGGCACCATTCCAAGGGCAGGGTTGGGGGGGGGGCTGACTGCATAAAATAGAGGAAATGAGTTGAAAACCAGAGTTCCTCTCCCTATGCTTCTCACTGGGGATGCAATGTGACCAGCTGCATCAAGTTCCTGCTGTGATAAACTACACCCTGGAGACATGAATCAAAATAAACTCTTCCCTCAGGGTATTTAGTCATAACAGCAAGTACCTAATGCATTAGCTAATTAATGTAAGTCCATTTTAAAAGGAATTTCTTATTGTTTTGTTTTGTCCTTTTGAGACAGGGTCCCTGTAGCCCCAGCTGGCGTGGAACTCACTATGTAGACCAGACTTGCCTCCATCTCATAGTGGTCCACCTGCCTCTGATTCTCCAGTGCTGGGATTAAAAGCCTGGGCCACCATGCCTGGCAGCATTTGTTATTCGTAAATGAACTGATTAGGTGACTTCCCTGTACCCCAGACAAGAACAGTTCTCAGTATGTAGAGTTTGTATGACTGAAGAGTGAAAGACTATTAGCACAATAAATCTGACCTGCTTTCAGTCAGACATAATGGAAATAGCGGAAATTAATAATAATAATAAACACCGAGCAGTGACATAACCATGCAGTCCTCTAAGCAGTTTACATTGTATTATCAATTCTAATTTAAGGCTGAAGAGATGACTTGGACAGGTAAAGGCCTAGTTTCAGGTTGGATGGCTACAATGTGGCTGAGTTTACCAAGCCCTCAGCCTCACTGTGTGTCCACATGGGGCAGCTCTCTCTCTCTCTCTCTCTCTCTCTCTCTCTCTCTCTCTCTCTCTCTCTCTCTAGTTTAATGTATTTTAATAATAAGTTTACAGGAACAGCACAGAAAACAGACAACATTAAAAATATGTAGGACAACTCACTTAGAAAACACTGAATGATGGAATCTATGTATGACAAAAATGCTACAAACACCATTTAGCTGCCCTCAATAAGAAATTTACTTATTTTTTTAATCCAGCTTAATTTATAATCGTTATAAAGTTGAACTGTTGTAACTTGTTCACTGAAACATTTTGACTTGCACTAATGCCTTACATCCCTCCCGCATTTCTATTAAAAATTCACACACAAATGAAAATGAAAAGCTGCCAATACCTGATTTCTGTCCCCTGTTTTCCACTCACAGACATATACGTAGGTACCTTTTGACCCCGTGGAAAAAAATATCTAACATTCAGAACTTCTGATAATAGGGAGAAGAGGAAAAAAAAAAAATTTAGAATGCAACGCTTCCCCTCAAAGTGGATTCTCAAGCACGTTCTCCAGTATGCGGCGGTGCTGGTTGGATATCTTTTGGTATAATTGTTACACGGTTGGCATGGACAGCACCCAGATTGGTATCTTCGAAAAGGCCAACCAGTGCGGGCTCCCTTGGTCCCCCCCCCTCCCCCCGCAAAGCACCAATAGCTCCACTCTGTAGCTGGTTGTTTCCTGGGTGTTTTTACCACCGGTGCATTTGGGGGCAGTGTGCTTTGTCCATTGTATAGAGTGCTTACCCCCCTTCTCCTTTGGCTGGAGCTCGGCTGGCCAGAGAGTGGCAGAAGGGAACACAATTCCAGGGCATCTTCTGGAAAGACCAGCATGCGGTTCGCAGCCTGAGGAAGCCTTTCAGGACTACTGAGGCTCCCCTTTCCATTAGGGAAGTTGAGAAAGTGAGTCTCAGCACCTACTCTGCAGCCACCAGGGTGGTGGGGCTGCTACTGGGGGCACGAAGGATAAAAAACACAGTGGAAAGGAAAGCTGCTCCCACACATTGCCTTCACTCAACCCAGTAAATGCCCTGAACAGTGTTCACGAACCCAGCACTGGCTGGAGTATGGCTCAAGGGTAGAGGGGTGACCTACCATTTATGAGGACCTGAGTTCAGAACGTACCCCCCCCCAAAAAAAAAGTGTCCAGATAAGAAGGTGAAAAATTCAAACTATATTTGTGTCCATACGGGTGAGAACCCTGGGCTGAAAAGATGGCTCAGCTGTTGAAGGCTGGGGCTTAGAACCAAAGAGACAGTTGCACACACACAGCTCAGCCCCTTTGTTCTCTGAATGCATAGTACTTCAAATTTCTTTTGAACTGTACTAGGATTGAAACTAGTTCCTCATACTTGCTAAGTGCGTGCTCTACCACAAACTATAACTCTTTATTTTGAGCCAGGGTCTTACTAAGCCATCCAAGCTTGAACTCTCTTTACCCGGCACAGGCCTTGAACCTAAGACTACAAACCTGTACCAGGAGACCTATCTCTTTTATAGAATTGCCCAATTTTTCAAGAGACTCCCAAAATAACACAGGCTATTACCAGAACCCTTGATTACCTCTCAGTACTTGAAGGTAAGAACCTACCTACTGCTGAAGACCAGGACATACTTGGGACACAGGACTTAGAGCAATCCAGCTGGAACTGACCTGGACGCCTTCTCCCTGAAGACTAGCTCTCATAGTTCTAGGGGATATTATGCAAGCTACTAAGGGAGAAAGTCAATCTACAGTCCAGTCCGGCTCTAAAGCCTAATAACCACAACTGGCCAGCAATCTGCCTCTGTTGGTGCAGTAGAAGCACAGTTATCTAGGGGGATAATAAACGGCTATCGAATTGGACTTAAAGCCCTCTCAGTGGGAGTGAACTCATGGGTGGCACTGTAAACAGCCAAATATACATGGCTGGAGAGGTTATAGATTCTACAGAAAACCTTTTCTCTGTCATATCTCTAGGCAAATGAAATTTACCTTATGCTAAATATGAATCTTTACAGACAAATGTACTGTATACCGTTAATCAAAGAAGCTTCTTTTTGCAACAAATGGGAGCTGTTCCAGAGTTCCACAACTGGTCACACACAGAGAGTGTATGTCTGAGAGATGCCCAGTCCTAGGTGACACATCTACAATGGAACCTCTACACCTAAGGCTCATGGAACACAGCAGAACAGGGGGTAGAGAGAACACTAATACATCCCTCACCTCTCACCAGCAAAGCTTCCTCATACAACAGAGTGCAGTACACACAAAATGTCATAACTGGGTAAGTTTTAGTGAGTAAGAGACTGCAGAGTGTGTGTCCCTGGATAGGACTCCTAATTAAACCCCACCCACACACAGCTCAGGGACCATTGTGGAAGAGGAGGCAGAAAGATTGTAAGAGCCAAAGTTGGTACACGAACATAAGGAAACAGAGGCTTTCAGACCACTGGAAACTTGCTCATATGAACTTGCAACAATGGTGAGAGCATGCACAAGACCCATGCTGACTCAATCAGACAGAAACCAAGCATAGAACTGGGTAAATGGGCAGCTGCCTCAACCCTAGCTAAGAAACTATTGGCCAAAGGATTACTGTGGGGTGAGGAGGAGTGGATCTTCTTTAAGGGAGTGACTCTAGACAGCCTCCAGTGGATGAACTTACACCGAGGAGAGAATCGTGGATAGAAATGTTTGATCGGACAGGACTTACTATGTATGACAGAATACCTGAAATCTGGTGGAGGGACTATAGGGGTTAGGGAAGGAGGAGGGGGCCTAAATTTGATTAAGATGTATTTATAGGAAATGTACAAAAAGTCAATAAAATGAAACAAAATAAAAAATAAATAAAAAAGGAAGAGAGCGAGCAGTATGAGAAGAAAGCAAGGAATGAGGGAGGGCATTATCACAGAAAAGCATTTCTATTCTGGATTTTGAGTCTGTCTGTCTCACTGTGTCTTTCTGTCTCTGTCTGTCTCTCCTTCCTTTTCTCTGTCTCTCATCTCTCTATTTTTCTTTCTCCTTATGTCTGTCTTTAACCTTCTTTGTTTTACTATCTCTGTTTTTTACATTTGTATACCTCTCTCTGTGTATGTGTGTGTGTCTGTGTATGTATCTCTCTCTCTCTATCTCTCTCCCTCTCAGTCTCTCTCCTTTGTGTATGTGCGTGTCTTTATCTGACTATTTCATTGACTCTGTCTTTCTCTGTGTGTCTGTCTCCATCTCTCTCTTTTTCTCTCTCCCTTCCCTCATCTCTCTCTCTCTCTCTCTCTCTCTCTCTCTCTCTTTCTCTCAAATTTTAGGAGCTTCATCTGTTTGGTGCTTCCTTTTTGTGTTTAAAATTCTGAATACAGATTTAGTCTCTGAAACTATAAATAAATCCAGATAAATTTGATGCCATTTCAGCATCAGAACCCAAGGAATTATAGTTTTCATTATAATCAAAAAGAAAGCTTCACAAAGGTGAACTAATTATCCAAGTTGGATTACATCCTTACAGATGGTGAGTTATTCTAGTTTATTTCAAAGTGCTTTAACCTCTAGTGTTCCTGGATTGCTGGATGAACAAACTGAATCTTGAGAAGTGCAGCCAAATCCACTTTCACTGCATACACTGAGACAGTTCCGTAACTCTGATGAGAACTTTCAACAAAAAAGCATGGCTCTTCATTTGATCAGTTGTTAGTGGAATTTTTTATGGAATTAGTCTGGGTTTTATTTCATTTATTTGCTTGATTTTCACAATTTTACCTGGAATTCTTATATATATATATATTTTTTTTTTAATTTTCTGGGTACAAGTATATTGCCTGCATGTATGTGCATGCACCCGTGTCGTGCAGTGCCTCGGAGGTCAGAAGAGGGTGTTGGATTCCCTTGAAACCGGAGTTAAGGATGGTTCTTAGCTTCCATGTGGGTGCTGGGAATCAAACCCGGGTCCTGTGCAAGAGCAGCCAGTGCTCTTAACCGCTGAGCCATCTCTCCTGTCCCAAGGAATGCTTATGTTGATCCATTGCTGAACAAACTTGGATGTTGCTGTCTACAGAGAAATCGAAAGAACACAGGTTGGAAATGGTATAGGACGGTTCATATTACATCACTTCAGACATTTCTATATGTCAATATGGAGGATGATTTAGTTTGGGGAACTCCAGATTATTAAGCAAATCCCCCACAATCAGTGGTTTTGCGGCAAGTGTAATACACACCAAGAAAGATAAAATAAGCCCATGTATACCGCAGAACTCTGCAGGTCAAAGTATTTCAGGGTCATTACCTATGAAGACTCAAATAGCATCAGCAGTTCAGCAGGGGAGGTCATCTGAGGGCCAGGAGTTGGGAGATGGAGTGATGACTCTAAGCCTTCATTTGTTCTTAGTTTAGTGAGGTGGATATAAGGATGGGTGTGTACATGCTCTTGTAGATGTGAACATGTGAGGTGGTCATGTGTACATGTATGCACATGTGTGTGCAGACCAGAGCTTGAGGTATCTTCCTCAATCACAGTCCACCTTAACTTTAAAGACAAATTCTATCACTGAACCTGAAACTCAGTGGTTCAGCTAAACTGGCTTGCAAGCAAGCCTGGGGATCCCCCTCTCTCTGTGTCCTCAGCACTGGGAGTACAGGTGTGTACTGCCATGCCAAGCTTTTCACATGGGTGCTGAGGATAAACTCAGGTTGGCACACTTACACAGCAAGTACTTAACTGTTTGAGCCACAGTGTGGCCATATGATCACAGGCGTCCTTTAAGACATGGCAGAAATGTGAGACAAGTTTACCTGAATTAGCTGCATTTTCCAAATGTTTTACATATTTTTCTGGTATTAAAATGCCACAAATAGAATGGGCCAGCACCAATGGAGGCTCCTTTTCTATCTCCCACAAGGAGGCTGCGACACTGAAGACTGAGCTAGCCACTGGTCTCACTCCATCACACGTCATTTCTCATTTACTCTTTTTTAGATTGATACATATATTATTTTATGTGTGTGTGCCTGACTGTATGCATGTGCACCATGTGTGCATGCATACCCAGATGGTTGTGAGATACTTCATGTGGGCTCTGGGAACCAAACCCAGCAGTAAGTGGTCTTCAACAGCCATCTCTCCACACCCTTCTCCCTTAATCTTTACAACATTGCTGCCTGTTCCAGGAGATTCCACTCGTCACAGGAAGGAGCTGAAGACAGACAGGTCAAAGCTGTGCCTGGATTCACAATAAATGACAGACAGGGTATTCTTAGAGGAGCTAAAACCATGCCCAAACCCACATAAAACTGTTACTTGAAGAAAATTTAATGTGGCTTTAATTACTTTACTGTCCCTATTTAAAGGATCATTTACCTACTCCACCAGTACACTTACTACAACGATAACAGGCAAGCCTTTCTGAGTCATACAGTCCTGTCATTCTGTTTAAACCATGGTTTCGTTGTCTCCAAATCCTGAAGTAAGAGTAGAGACATCTCTCTTCAAATGAGTGCATAGATCAGAGGAAGAAAAAGAAACAAAGCTTTATGAACTTAAAAGATCATACCAGGTAGTTTGCCGATGTAAAGGAACTGATTCAGACAGCTGCATTCGATCAAATGGAGAAACAGTAGATTCCTGCTTGGTTATCTACTGCACACACTGAAATTCTGTCCCAGGGTGTGGTAACTAATGGAGTGTTCTTACTGATGACCACAGCCCTACAGAGGCAAGAAGACTCTGGAAATGTCAACAGAAAGCTTTCAAGAAAGAGACTGAGTCTGGGCATCCATAATGCACTCACGATGAAGTCCGAAATTCATTCCCTGTGTCCTGGAGGTTAGCAGGATCCATCTCAGCTAAACATGTGAGACTTGCTCACACCACATTGAAAGCTGAAAAGAAGTCAACCCTGCAAGGCCCCTACTGTGTTCATGGCTCCCCATTTCTGTGGCTGCTTGGATGAAGCTTAGCTCCTTGTGCCCAGTTTATGGCCTCCGAAGTTCACAGTTATTCCCATCCAGAAATCCATGAAATTCTTGCATTTAAAAAATATTACTTCATCTCTGAATTTCACCACTTCAAGGCTCTCCTTTTTAAAATTTTTATTTGTTAATTTCATTTAATGTGCATGAATGTATTGCCTGCATGTAGGTAGGTGCACCCGTGTCCTGCAATACCCACAGAGGTCAGAAGAGGGTGTCAGATCCCCTGGAACTGGAGCTACGGACAGTTGTTAGCCACCATGTGGGTGCTGGGAATTGAACCCCAGTCCTCTGCAGGAACAGTCAGTGCTCTTAACCGCTGAATCATCGCTCCAGCCCAAGGTTACCTTTCTAAGAGAGGACGAATCCATGCTGTTCCTTGCCAGTGTCTCATTCACTAAGAGTGAGTTATCACACCGTTAGTTAAATTTGAAAAGTGGTTAAGGCAATCATCCACTTCAAATCCAGAATATTGAAAGTAGATCAAGGTACCTTATATCGCAAGTCAAAAAGCTGAGCCCTAATGGAACCTGGACTCCGGGTAACGGGGAAGTGCCAAGGGTGCCGGTGCATGAGCAAGTGGGGCAGTGCCGGAGGCTGCAGGGTGGAGTGGGAAGGGGTGCGACGTCACCAGTGCCTTACGCTCTGCCGTAGACCCTAAATTTCTATCTTAAAATGTAATGAAAGAGCTAAGGCCATAGCTCAGTTGGTAAAGTGTTTGACACAGAAGAATCAGAACCTGGATTTAAGCCCCAGAACCCACATTAAAAAGTCTGGCATCTGTAGCCTATTTGCAGTTCCAGTGTTGTGGAGATGAAGGAAGGAGAATACCTTGGGTGCCAGGTGGACAGAGCCTGAGAAACATCACCCAAGGTGGTTCTCTGACCCCCACATGCACACACATGTACATGCCTAGGTATACGTGTATACACACACATACACCAACATGCCAACACGCAAACAAATCAAAAATATGCACAATGTCTATTTTTTTAAAAACTTGCTTCTTGGGGGCTGGAGAGATGGCTCAGCGGTTAAGAACACTGACTGTTCTTGCAGAAGACCCGGGTTCAAACCCCAGCACCCACATGGCAGCAAACAACTGTCCGTAACTCCAGTCCCAGGAGATCTGACACCCTCTTCTGACCTCCGTGGGCACTGCATGACACGGGTGCACTTACCTACATGCAGGCAATACATGCATACACATAAAATAAAAATAATAAATAGAATATTTTTTAAAAAACTTGCTTCTCAGACATTTGTAATTGTTTGCCAATATTGTTGCTTTACTCATTTTTAGTCTTTTTTTAAAGCATTCCGTTAATGTCATGGAAATAGTACAGTCCATGTTTTCTTAGCTTGATTTCATGTGTTTCTCTAATATTTACTTAGCATAAAATATAGCTAACAGATATGAAAGACACAGGCAAGGACCAAGTCACCCTTCAGTGATCACTAAAGCAACTGGCTAAAGCAGACACAAAAAGTAGGCCTCCAGCCAATGCACCATGAGCCATGGGCATTGGTCAGAGACCATGACAGGCTTGGTGAATGCAGCCCGTTAGTTAAAAAGTCTGCCAGGGGCCACTCCCCATCCTCTCAGTCATGCAAAGACCCTTTAGAGCCCAACGGGAGCCTGGATATTTTGGGGTTCCCATATCACTTTACTGGTAGTGGGTGTCCAGGAAATCGTTGATGAATAAGTATTTTCAATAACACTGAACATACTTACTGTTCAGCTGATTAAACATCAGCTTGGCATCTCTTTGAAGATAGAAAGAGGATTATTATGTCATAAATTAATAAGAGAGCTCATGTAGTAAAGTACTTGCTTTGCAAGAAAAGGGCCTGAGTTCAATCCTCAATCCTCACAAGTCACATTAAAAAAAAAGATCTGGGTATGATGGCACTTGTAAGCTCAGTGTTAGGAAGGCAGAGACAAGAGGACCCTTGAGGCTCATCAGTCAGCCAGCTTAGCCTGCATGGCAAGTTCAGAAGAGTGAAAGACCCTGACTCAAAGAAAAGAGTCAACGGCACCTATGTGCCTGAGAAACAGCACTGTGCTGTCCTCTGGCCTCCATCACATGTTCACACAGATGCATGTACACCTGCACACACATACATACACACACACACACACACATTCACGTGCAAAAAAATGTATCTATGTCTACTGAATTTATCAAGGGGACTCAAGAAATATTAAAGTTGAAACTCCATGCACAAAATAAATGTTAGCAATATTTATTCTGAATGTCAGAAGGCAGAAGTATATAATGGTACTGACTTTTCCAGTTACTCATACCTACTGTTCCCAGACACATTATGATATGAATTCTTGGCTCCTTGAGATCCTGACTGAGGAAAAGTCCTCACATATTAAAGCACTGCGCTTACTTTAAGTATGTTCCCTATGTCTACACACTTTGATAATGAGGCCATTTTCAAAAGTTTGAAAATTCAGTTGAGAAAAACATAAATCAAAGACTCAGAGAGACATTTAATGAGTTTCTAAGTTTTGCCAAATCATTATATAAATAATAACCTTCATTATTTTAAGACTCTATTTTGGAATAATGGTGAGAGATTTTAATCCTAGGACTTTACTATTTATTGCTGTGCTGCTTCCCAGTTCCTTGTAATGTCAGACTGCAGGCCCCTGGTTGATGATGCCTGTGTTGGGGCACATCAGTTTGAAATGAAGGGATTTACTTTAAATGATTGTCTTTTAATAATAAAGGTTCTAGGGAATGAAAATTGTCAATGGACATTTGCACAACCCGTACCTTGGAAGAAATGATTTATAGATTGTTATGGAGTAAACGTAGAAACGTTACCCCACAGGTTCATGGGTTTGGACAGTTGGTTCCCAGACAGTGGCACTATTTGGGAGGTTGTGGATCCTTTTGGAGCTGGGATCTAGCTAGCAGATGTAGGGCCATAAAGGCAGGGCTAGAGGGTTATAGCCAGCCTTGTCCCAACTTGCGCTGTTTGCTTCCTGATCCACAAAATCCTAATAGGTTACATGGCAAATTCTTATCACCATGGATGGAGCCATGCCTCCTCCACAATGAAACTGTGAGCTGAAATAAATCCTTCTTCCTCTAGGTTTCTGTCAGGTATTTTGTCCCAGAAACAAACAAACAAACAAAAAAGTATCAAAAACACAGGCTGTCTTCTATACAACAGAGGCCCGAGGTACGTGAAGCTCAAGGTCTTTTAGAAACTTGATCTCATGTAAGCAGGGACTTCTGAAATGTTCCAGGTCTGGGAACTTATCACAGGAAAAAGAAAAAGCCAAGTTCACATTCCTTCAGACTCTACTTTTCGATCTTCCCTTGAGCAATGGAACACCAACCCATAGTGAGGGTTTGGATGGGTGTGGAGAACACACCGAGACTGGCATTCTGTTGCCTAACTGCAAGATGAGACAGAGTCAGGAGAGGGGCAGCTGGATTTTTAATAAGAAATATGCTCTATGCTATCAGCCCATTCCTCTAAATGAATGTTGGGAATTTCCCTGGCCCATATCCTGAAGCCACTAAAATGGCTACTGACCACGCACCTCCGGATGAGTGCCCCACTGCATGAGCACTTTGTTTTAGAGCACAGGCAGCCATAAATAGTCAGTTCTCGTTACTAAAACTAGACATGTTCTGCAAGTCACTGTGAACACATAATTAGCAAATACTAAACTATCACTCCTAATAGAGATACAGAGTTAAGTTCCTGTGAGCTTCAGGTCACAAAGTAATCAATGTATGGCCTGGTTTTATGTGTGCTTTTGTTTTTCTAAAAAAGCAAAAAAAAAAAAAAAAGGTGGGGGGGCTGGAGAGATGGCTTAGCGGTTAAGAGCACTGACTGTTCTTGCAGAGGACCCAGGTTCAATTCCCAGCAACCACATGGTGGCTATGAACCGTCCTTAACTCCAGTTCCAGGGGAATATGAAGCGTTCTTCTGACCTACAGCATTGCACGACACAGGTGCACTCACATACATTCAGTTAATGCACTCATACGCATAAAATAAAAATAATAAATAAAATATTTTTTTGAAAAAGAAAAAGAAAAACATTTGTTAATTCTTTTTGTTTCTGATTTTTTAAACATTTTTGATTGATTGATTTTTCTTTATGTAAATGAGCGTTTTGCCTGCATGTGTGTAAGTGCACCCATGTCATGTAGTGTTCGAAGAGTCCACAAGAGGGTGTCAAATCACCTGGAGCTGGAGGTACTAATGGTTGTTAGCTGTCATGTAAGTGATGAGAACCAAACCTGGGTCCTTTGCAAAAGCAACACTCTTAACCACTGAGCCACCTCTCCAGCTCATTAAAAATAAAATTAAAAAAAAACTTTTGAATGCAGCATGTGATTCATTAACATTAAATTTGTGGTCAATGGCTCTATAACTTATGTGTGAACAAAGCTTAGCTAACATATTTTCTCTAACTGTTTACAAGTGGTGAAACAGAAACTTCCAGAACATCACCCTGTGAGCTCTCAGAAGGAAATGCATATTGGGCATCTCAAATGTTCCCTCATCTGGGCATGTGTGAGAATGACTGGAGTTATTTATACCCCAAGTATAAATAACAAAATCTTTTTAGCAAATGTGTAAATCTGTGGGTAAATCTGCAAACACTGAATCTTCAAGTGATGGTAACTGTTCCAGGGGGTGAAAATGATGCTCCCGCGTGGTGGCGGCCAAGCTAGAGCCAAGCATCAGAAGCTTGTATGTACACAGTCTGGACATAGTATTTGTGTGTGTATGTGTGTGCTTGTGTATTGCGTGGTATTAGGGTTTTCTAAAACTCAGTGGTTAGGACAGGAGCCCCTCTTGCCTTAGCTGAAAAAAGATGGTGCAATTTTCCAAATTTCAAATTTTGTCCCAAAGTAAGGTAAAGTATTTTTCTCACCCCTGTGACAGAATATCATATCTGACATGAGCAACTTAAGGGAGGAAGAGTTGATTTTACCTCATGTTTTCAGGTGATGTCAGTCCATCGCGGTGAGGAAGACATGGAAGCTGGGGAGGTGCCTTTATTTTTGTGGTGGTTGTTCACCTCTGAGCAGACCAGGAAACAGAGAGAAGCTCAGCAAGGCGGGGCTCCAGGCCTGTGCCTAGTGGCCTACATTCACAAACTAAGCACATGACCAACCCCTGGAATGGAGACCCCCCAGCTGGAGACCAAGAGCTCAAAAGTGGGAGCCCATGGGAGACATTTTACATTCAACCCACTGGAGGCTGTTTCCCAGTTTGGACCATCAGACCAGCATTCCAGATAAACACAGTATTGTGAATATAAGTCCCTAAAATGAAGCACATTATAGATCACTTACTTCTGAGGTATTCTCACCGATGTCTTAGATCATATTTTTTTTCCCCAGAACCCCCGAAGAGATGAAACAGAATGGGAAAGGGAATTGTGAAAGAGTTTGTGTTGGAAACAGCAAAAGATGTTCAAAAAACTGGAAACACGACTTTCAAAGACCCAAAGGATAGGAACCAGAGAAATGCCCTCGTGTTCAAACACTGTGATGTGTTGCTGTTAATATTTAATACGTATGGCATTTCCTCCCTTAGAAACATAAACTGCTGCGTACTGATGATCCCAAATGACTTAATGTTGATTCTGCTTCTGTAAAACATACTCGCAAATCTCTCCTAATCACACCTGAGGCTCATCACATGAGATCTGCCAGACACCTCTTTGCATGCATCAGTACAGAAGGACTGAACTGCATGACTTTGGAATACCAAGCACCAGCGAACGTTGTTCTGTAGAACTCTTAACTGCTGATCTATCTGCCTTTTATATAATTTTTATTCAAATCACTCTCCAGAAGGACATTTCAGGTAGGTGTCAGTAGTTTAGGTCTCCAGCCTCTCTGCCATCCATCTTTTAGCTGTGAAACCTTCTCTCATGAACATTCCCTTCCAGAGCTTTGGAATGAGCTTGTTCCAAAATATGCCGTTATCTTCCCACTCAAGAAACACAGGTAGACAGTTGTACCCCATTCTCTTGGTAGAGTGAATAATTCAGGGAGAGGGCAATGACCCAAGCATTTTGGGATGACATTTAGGGTAAAACGGCTAAGAATGAATATTTCTCCTCTGGATTGGAACTTAGTATGGCTTTCCCTATTTTCCCACCAAATAAAGAAACCTGGGCTGGAGAGTTGGCTCAGTGGTTAAGAGGACTGGCTGTTCGTGCAATGGAACCAGATTTCATTCCCAGTACCCACATGGCAGCAAACAACCATCCATAACTCCAGTTCCAAGGAATCCAGCTCCCTCTGCTGACCTCGGCAGGCTTTGCACAACATTTGCACATATAGATATACAAGCAATACACTCATACACATAAAAAAGAATAATAAATAAAATATTTTTAAAAAGAAACCTATGGGGACTAGAGAGATGGCTCAGTGGTTAAGAACACTGACTGTTCTTGCAGAAGACCCAGGTTTGAATCCTGGCACCCACGTGGCAGCTAACAACTGTCTGTAACTCCAGTTTCAGGGGATCCAACAGCCTCTTCTGACCTCTGCCAGCATTGCGTGACATGGGTGCACTTTGTAAGTGCACATGCAGGCGTAACACTCATACATATAAAATAAAAATAATAAATAAAATATTTAAAATAAAGAAACCTACGCAAGCATGAAGCAACAGAGCCAAGCAGACCCCGAACACTGGAAAGAGGACAGACTTCTCACCACATGTTGAACCAGAACCCTCTCCAAACCACTCCAGACTTCCTGGTTCTCCAACCCAAAATAAACAAACACAACAATCGCTTACTGCCCCAATTTATACTGTGTTTCTATGACCGTTAAGGAACAGAACCGTCACTGATTAATAAAGTGCGTGAGCTTCCATTGACCTCCCTGACACCTTCCTTGACGCTGAGGGTCACCTTCAGTGTTTCTAACGATAACAGTCTGCGTCACATTTCATGCAACCAAAAACTCACATATGGGTAATGAAGTTAATACATAACTAAAACCTGAGTGTAGGGATTTAGGGGGTATTGTTTTCGAGACAGAGTCCCACGTCATGCAGGCCTCAACTCACTTGAACTCTTGATCCTCCCGCCCCTTCCTACCATGCCAAGCTAAAATTTCTTACCATGATGTACAGTTTTTAAAATGTGTAAGGATTTCAACATATATCACATGGCTTATGTATATAAAATATTTTAATATCTTTGTGTATGCAATTAGCTTATATACTCTAAACAAAATGCACAAACTAAGAAACAGATTATTTGTAATGCTCTATTTCAAAAACTGTCAATTTCAAGTCATTTAAGAAAAATGTCTAAACACATTGTTTTCCACAGGGTGTCAATTTTTAAAATTATGTTATCAAATTTGCCAATCATAAATATTAGAATGAATAACAATGAGAGACAAATCTCTCTAAAATGAGCTATTTTGTTGTAATGATAAGGAATATATATGGAACTTAATTACCACAAAGAAAGTACACTGAACACACAAAAATGTACTGAATGGTGACAACTGCGTATAAAAGGGAGTGGATTCTCAGCACTGTCCTAGTGTGCACATCACTATGCCAGCCAGCCATAACAAATCTCTACTCAGAAGAAAATCCCTCCTTTATTTTCCCATGGTCTAAAAGAATATGGTAAGTTTTCCCCTTCTACTGGCTTGCTGATTTCCCAGAAGAAATCAGAAGCAATGTACAGAGTGTAATCTCATTCTAGAAAATTGCATTTAAGGAAACACTAAGGTTTATTTGGGATCATCCATCTTCTACCTGCCAGGGCAAGTCATTGTTATATAAAGTATGTTTGCTGGTGGCTCCTGAATCTGTGCTGCTTCCGATTCAAGAGAGCTGCCTTGTACATCATAAAGGATTATTTCATATGTCATATCAGCCTGCCCTCGAACATTCATAAATTTGCCCTTTGCATAGGAGATTCTTAATTCTCTGTGTGTAGCTTGCAAAATAATTAAAGACACATTGATTCTATGGAGCTGAAACAAGTTGTGCATTCCTGAAGTCCACTGTTGACCATCTGAAGCTCTTCAGAGTCTACTCTGATAGACTTCGCATTTTATCACTTGCTAAACACATGCTCGTCTTTATGTCAGGAGTTTTAGGTTGTTTTTTTTTTGGTCTTTTTGAGACAGGATCTCCCTGTAGCCCCAGCTGTCCTGGAACTCACCATGTAGACCATGCTGGCCTTGAACTCACAGAGATCCACCTGCCTGTGCCTCCCAAGTGCTGGGATTAAAGGCATGCGCCACCACGCCCGGCCCAGGAGTTTTAGTTTTTAAACCTTTCAAATGGGTATTACTCTGTTCTCTGTATTCTTCAAAGTAAGAGTAACGGCATGGAATAGTCTGTAAGCTTATACATCTACATATAAGTCCAAAGTCGTGCTCTTCATCTCTCCAGGAACTAGCTCCCCGAGGAGTATCTAATCCACGTGAGCATCCCTAAACACGTGTACATATGAGCACATTGTTTATCAAAGTATACATATGTAACAATACTAATCAAAGAAGATGACAATTGGGATGGGGTGCGGGGACATGTGAGGACTTAGAGAGGGACTGGGAGGGACTGAAATAATGCAAATACAATACTCATGTATGAAATTTTCCAAAAATTAAAAATAAAATTAAAATGTTTTAAGTCTTGCTTTTCAGCCTTCTGGCTAAGATCAAGAGGAGTTCAAAGTCCTCTCTGCTGATTTGGTTCAAAACTATGTATGCATTTAACACCCTAAATACACCTGATTTGCTGGTGACTTAACCTGTAAATTCTATTATCTAAAGGCCTGGATGTGTTATACAAGAAATTAAATGGTGAATAAAATGAAAACAAGAAGTACCACAATGTTGAACCCAAACAAAAGCCTCTTATTATGCTTATCCAACTATTGAGTTGTTCTTTATATACAGATAACACACTGTTATCCACTGAGACCAGCAGTGATTAAAAGAAGATATTCCTGGACAAAAGATGAGTCAGTGGTTAAGAGCACAGGCTGCTCTTACAGAGGATCGGGATTTGCTTCCCAGAACCTACATGGCTGCTAAAAAATCATCCATAACCCCAGTTCCAGGGGATCCAACACTATCTTCTGACCTCCATGGGAATTGCACAAAAATGATACAATTACATACATGCAGGCAAAACATTCATACACATAAAATAAAAATAAATCTTTCTTAAAAAGAAGGACGAAATGTCAGTAGACTTCCCAATACAAAAGCTCTTCTTCCCAATAAATTATTTTCTGAAGCTTTCTGCACTGGCCAATTCATTTGCCATTCCAAAGTGGTCAGATTGATGCATGTGAACAGAACCAAGGTCTGAGCCATTGTTAATTTTATTTTGTTCATTTACTCTATTAGATCTCTATCCTTCCCTTCCTCCCCCCGCAAAAAAAAATCTGGTGTCACCTGTTTTGAAACTCTCTTGAGTGTGGTGACAATGCCCTACCCCATCTGCTCCACAAGTGCCTGGGGACACCCAGAGTAGAGATTTGACTTAACACCTGTGTGCACACATCACCATCATGGCTGATGACTCATTAAGCACTAAGGATAAAGTTGTATGGAGGCAATCAAGAAGAAAAGCCAGGAACTTGGGAAGTCAGTTTTCGCTGTGTGAGTGGAGTTGTTGGAAAGTGACTTTTAGTCCTCTTTCACACTCCACATGCTCCTATCCAATCCCTCTGTAAAACTTCCATGCTTTGTCATCTTTGTTCAAAGCAAAATTTTCTTTTCCCACCTCCTTTGTCATCTTTGGAAAGAAGATCATGTTTAGGTACCTAGGTCACCACCCAGGGCAGGTTGCAATGGTTTGGGGATCTAGAGAAACTAGTCTAGACCCTGCCTGCTGGAGTGGATTCCAAGCACCTCCACCTCCGTGCTGGGAGTCCACTGGAGTGATTTGCCTCTGGACATCACCTTTCTCATATGCAAATCAGGTGACTGTGTCCTGTTGTTGTCATAAGGGGCATATGTGACCCCCACATGCAGAAGGTGATCATTATTTCTACTGTTACAGATAGTTCCAAAGTCTGTCACTAAGCTACATTAAATGCAGTATTAGCTCAGATTGTCACTATATGAAACAGATTGAAAGATTCATTCACTAAAAATTGAAATTTAGCACATAAACACCACCACACATACACACATACACACACACACACACACACACACACACACACACACACCACACACACATACGTTACAGAAAAGCAAAAGCAATCTGAGAAAGTCAATAAACCAAGGAACTACCTTAAACCCAGTAGATGAAAAAAATTCATTGAGGCCCAAAATTTTTACATCATGACCATTACCCTACAAAGTACTTGTTAATGACAAATGGAAAAAAAATTTCTAGAGAAGCCATGTAGGGGCACCTGTCTCAGGCATAAACAGAGATATTATCACCAATAAGAGAGCACCAAGTAATCTCACACTTCATGACATAACATAAATAGAAACTCACACATGTCATATGTTGGGGATTCACAGAAGCACATACACTGTGAATTTGATCATGCCAATGACAATCAGATAAATTCAAAATATGCATCACTCTAAACAAGATCAGTCTGGAGTCTGCAGATATATTAATGTCATGCATGAGAATCAGGTTAAAAGGGACAGTTTCTCTAGATTAAAGGAGACTTGCAAAGATGAAAAATAATGCAATGAGTGATTCCCTGATTTGATCCTAGGTTTCTAAAAATACTGTAATTATAAAAGTACACTGGAGACTGGGGCTGAAGAAATGGCTCAGTGGTTAAGAACAGTGACTGCTCTAGCAGAGGACCTGGATTCAATTCCCAGCACCCTCATGATGAAAAAACAACCATCTGTAACTCCTGTTCCAGAAGATTCGATGTCCTCTTCTGACCTCCATGGGCATTGAATGACACAGGTGCATTTACATACATGCAGGCAATACATTCAGATACATTAAATAAAATAAAAATAATAAAATATTTTTAAAATAAAAATACACTGTAAAAACTGAAGACATTTGAATATGTACTGTCTATAACACAGTGTTATTATATCATTGCTAATGCTTAGCGTTCTGTGCCTGACTTCTTTGACTAAGCAAGGTGTTTTCTAGATTGTGCACATTGTAGTTTTTTCCGGTAACTCATTCTCTTTTTTGTAGAACCATATTCGTCATGTAAACAGGACATATTTTGTTTACCAATTCTTCTTTAAATAGAAATCTGGCTAGCTCCATATTTCAGCTCCAGAGAACATTACTGTTATGAGTTCAATGGGCAGGAGATTCTGTATGAAGTTATTTGACATTTTTCCTGGGTATCTGCCTATGAGTAAAATTGCTGAGTCATAAGTAACCCTGTATTATCATTTTGAAAATGGAACACCACTTTACATTACTGTGAGGAAAGCAGGGGACTCCCTCCGGTTTTGCCACATCCTCCCCAGTCTGTGTGGCCATCTGACTTTTGTTTGTGGTCATGCTAGGCAACCCGATGTGATAGCTTATTGTGGTTTGAATTTTCAGTTCCACAATGCCTAATAATGTTGACAGCATTATCATATATAAATTTATATTGTCTGTGGAGAAATGTGCATTCAAATTCTTTGCCTGTTTCATTTTTTATCTAATTTTTTGTTAGTGTACAAAATAGTGGGTTTAATTTTGATATTTGCCATACATGTTGATCCCTGTACTCTGTTCATATTCACCCCATCACTGTCTCTCTCCCTCTCTCCAACTAGTCTCTTCCCCCCAAATTGTCACCTCTCTCCTTTTTTCTATAATTTAAACCTATTTTTTATATTTCTATTGATTCAGAATTTCATATATACACATGATGTGTTTTGACCAAGTCTACATCCCGTTCCCTCCCCTCCAACTCCTCCCTTATCCCCACGGCTATGCACCCCCTAGTTTTATGTGTTCTCTGTTTTTTAACTCACAGAGTTCACTTGATGCTACTGTGTGTTCACAGGTCGAGGGCTGTCTACTGAGGCATGAGTGGCCTCTCAGGGGCCACGCTCCTGGAGAAATCTGACTCTTCCTTTCCCAGCGGTCATCAATTGCCAAGTCCCTCAGTTAGGGATGGGGCTTCCTGACCTCCTCCCCTTCCATGCTGGGACTGTGTCCTGCTTGATCTTGTGCAAATCTTGTGCATGCTGTCACAGTCATGGTCTGTTAACCTGCAACTGCCCTGTTGTGTCCAGAAAATACATCCATTGCCTCTGATATTTACCATCTCTCTGATTGACATTGTTTTCATTATCAGATTCATTGTCAATGTGGACAAATCTGTTTTTGTAAGTAAACTCGTTTATTTATTCTAATAAAGTCCTAGCAGATTCTGTAGGATTTTCAACATAAAACTTTTCACTTTTATGTGTCAAATAAACCTTTTGCACTGTGTCCCTGTGTGCCAGGCACCGTTATAAGCTCCCTCTAATATAAACTCCCTTAATCCTCATAATAATGCTTGGAAGCAGGCAGGGATTATGTCTAAACTCCTTTTGCAGATGAGAAGACTATCTTCTGCTCATCGGAGAGCAAAGCACAGACCATGAAGTTAATTTCTGGCTCATCCTTCCATTGGCTTATGAACCAACCACCCTTGCCTGTCTATCCTCTGCTCACAGGGGAAGACAGAATCAGCAAGGGCACAGACATTGCCTGCATTTTTCTTTGCTCATCGACTACCTCCTCACATTGGAAATACCTGCTCCTTGGCATCACTAAGCTTATCCTCTTCTGGAGAAATGAGTCCTCACATATTTGAAGCTATTTTCTAAGAGTTGCCCCCCCCAAAATGTAGTATTTTCCTCCAGGATTAGCAATCAGCACCTGTCTAACCCATAGCCTATTACTCAGAAAGGAGAAATAGACAGTCCCCCACTTACAGCTGTTGGACTTACGATTTCTGTTTTATGATGGTGCAAAAGTGGCATGCATTCAGAAGAACCAATACCACGTTTTGAATGTGTATATGATAAGCGTGCACATATGCATATTTACACATGGGTGGGTGCATGTGTATGTGCAAACAAATGAGTCTATGTGTACACATACATGTGATGGCCAGAGAGTGACATCAGCTGCCTCCTTCAATTGCTCTCCACCATATGTATTGAGTCAGGAAGCCTTTGGTTGAACCCAGAGCTCACCAATCCTGTTAGTCTAGCTTACCATCTTGCCCAGAAATCCCATCTCTGCCTCCTGAGTGCTAGGATTACAGGCAGACCATCACACCTGCCCAGCATATATGTGGGTGCTGGGGACTTGAACTCAGGCAAAAGCTTCACCTTCTAAGCCCAGAATCTATATTTAATATTTTGGGAGGTTATTTTATTTAATTTATTTAATGTGTATAGGGTTTTGTATGCATATATGTAAGTGCATCTGTGCATGCAATGTATTCAGAGGTCAGAAGAGGGCATCAGATCTCCCAGAACTGGAGTTACTAATGGTGGGTGCTGGGAATCAAACCCTGGTCCTCCTCAAGAGCAGGCTTTTTGTGATGCTAGGGCCAATGAGCCACAGCTCTCACCCAGTGGGACACACAGGAGGAAAATAAACAGTACTCCACAGTGTATTGAAGTCCATAAATTATGAGATATCCAAAGTTTTTTCTTTCCATTTTATTTTTTATTTATTGAGGCACCACATTTTCCATGTGGTGGTCAGAGGACAATTTCTGCCCACCATGTGGGTCCTGAGGATCAAACTCAGATTGTCAGGCCCGGCAGCAAGTGCCTTTATCCATTGAGCCATCTAATCAACCCGCCAAACTTTCACTATGAAGTAGCTTTATGATTTTTCCTGACTTTATGTTCCATAAATGTTCTGAGTATGATTAGGCAGGTGAGGCTAAGCTGTGATGTTTGATTAATTTGGTACATTGATTAGCTACTTCTCAACCCATGATGAGTTTGTGAAGACATAATCTCATCTTTTTAAGTGGAAGAAGGATCAGATATCGACCTACTAAATCTGAGTCTTAAATATGTCTGAAGCTACTGAGGCACCTCAAGTAAGGCTCGAGGACTTTCTGAGAGTGGTTCGTGAGGTGAAATAAAAAATAATTGCCCTCCCACCATACAGCTACAGCCCAGAGTCTGGGTGTGCAAGCACCGTCTCCAAGGTCAATTTGTGGGTCAGATAAACTGAACTCTCACATGACTCCACACAAGAAATCTAGAATTCTTCCTACACTAAGAAATTTTTTTGGTCTCTTTGAGACAGGGTCTCCCTATAGCTCCAGCTGGTCTGGCGCTTACTATGTAGACCAGGCTGGTCTTGAACTCACAGAGATCCACCTGCCTCTGCCTCCCAAGTGCTGGGACTAAAGCCGCACACCACCACGCCCAGCTCTAAAAAATATTTTATAAAAATTTTGACAGTATCCCTAGTTTGCATTCTACTCTTTTTCTTTTCTTGTACAAATAACCTTTTGGAGAGCACACCTCAGCCTGGAACATACATAACACAATTTACTATGCAAATGGAAGTCTGCTTTCCCACGTGTGGGCCGGATCCTCCGCTCTGTGCCTTCTTTTCTTGGGCCTACTGTTTCATACCTGTCCTACATCAAAATTAAAGGAACAACTTCTCCTCTAGCCTTAATTGAGAACACAGCCCAGAATCATCTGAGAGGAGAAAGCTCAATTGAGAAATTGTCTAGACCCAGTTAGTCTGTAGATAAGTTCGAGAGGGATTGTCATGACTATCAATTGATAAAGGAGTGCCCAGCCCACTGTGGGCAGCACCATTTCTCAGGTAGGTGGTTCTGGGCTGTATAAAAAAGCTAACTAAGCAAGAACCAAAGAGTAAGCTAACTAAGCAAGAACCAAAAAGTGAGCTAGCTAACAAGCGACATCCTCCATGTTTCCTGCTGTATTTCCTCATCTGTGAGATCCCTGGTCAGAGGTGATGCTGTGTGGACTAGCCAACAGTCCTGCCCAGAGTTCCTGCCACGATGTCAGACAGTATTATACTGTGACCTGCAATTATAACAGGAAATAAATCCCTTCCTTCCCCAGTTGCTATTGATCATGATGTTTGTCACAGCAATGGAAGGAGACTAAGATACCTCTTTTTTCTAATAGTACCTATTTATGAGAGTATTGCAATAAGTTAACAACTAAATGAAAACATGTCCTCCAAGCAGTTTATCAGGAAATGTGAATGAACCATGGCTCTAACGTCTGACACTGATGCTGTTTTGAGTACAGTGGTATTCTGTCTCTTTTCCCTGCATCAACTTCCAAAGCTCTACCATTATGCTGCCTGTGAAGCCTTCATTATTCCTGATTTTTGCACACTGAAAATTCCTCATTCATATTCAGCTGGCTTCACCAAATTAAAAAAATAAAAATCTAGAAGATTAATGGACTCTGAAGGATGTGTTACTTCCTAGGACACATTGAAGTGTCTGATATATGAACTGGACAGTCTTCAGCCTCGGGTGCTCTAATTACATACTATATAATAATCAACGTAACAGCACAATCACCCAGTTGTAGTGTTTGTTCCAGCTCTTGGGAGCCTCCTGATTCTTGATATGGGAAAACTACTGTATGTTGATGATCTACATGACTCCATTAGCATGCCCAAATTGCTCCAGTGGATGACTAGGAGGCACAAGGATAAATAGCCTAGTTATCTTTCCCTGGGTATTAACTATTCTGACAATGTATCATCAGGCTAGTTCACTAGTAAGCTGCCAGGCTTCAAGTGTGGTCAAGTTGTTAGGATATATCTTTGTTGCTAAATATATGCAAGGATATGAGCTATGTATTCATAGAGTAAATGAGAGGGTAGAAACCTTGTGCAATGTATGTATGAAAAGTCCTCTTCACCTTCTTTTCCCAAAACTCTCTTGTTTTCCATCAAGGTCTGTGGAAATCACCCATATTTCTCAGTTGTGTGTGAACAAAGTATAATACGATATTTAGGCATCTCAGTTAAATTTGAAGACTATGATGGTTTAAATGAGAAGCGGCCCTATGGACTGAAGTATCTGAACACTTGGTCAGTTGGTGGTGCTGTTTGGGGAGGGTCATGAAACCTTTAGAAGGTGTGGCCATGCTGGAGGAAGCATGTCACTGGGGGTGGCTTTGAGAATTCATAGCCTGGTCCCACTTCCAGTCGCTCTCTGCTTCCTGTGCCTGCTTGAAGATGGGAACACTCAGTCTTCTGCTCCTGCTCTCTGCCTCCGTACCTCCCCTTCATGGCTCCCCTCCATGACAGGCTTTTTTCCCTCTGGAACCATAAGCCCAAGCAAACTTTTCCTTCTGTACGTTGCCTTGGTCATGTTTTATTACAGCAACAGAAACAACAAATACAAAGATACAGAGATGTGAGTCTTTTGCAATCTTCTGAGTACTACCTAGGGAGGCTCCAACAGGTTGCTTAACATCTCTGAACTTGCTTATTCACCCTTAAGATGAGGAGAATTGTCTGTCCCCAGGAGCCCACAAGAAGATTCCACTTGGGGTTTGCACAGCTCCTGGAATGGACCCACAGTTCTTTCTAATGTGCTTTATTGTGCTCTATTTTAGATTATATTATCACTCAGAAAGAGAGTGGCCATTACTGTTGTGTTTTATAGACAAAGATACAGAGACTCTCAGTAAGGAAAGGCGCACAGTGACACCATAAATGAATGAGGATGCTCTCGATCTCATGTCCCCTGATTGTTAACCTAGAGCCTTTCTCACTGCCCTGTGACACATACTGTGCAAAAGCCATCACGTTTCCCATTCCCAAGAGTCAGGGGGACATATGATTTCTTTTTACCAAAAGGAAAAATATTTATTAACCATCAGCAAAAAGGAGCAAAAGAGAAACTGGTCCCTGTCAAGATCTTAGCACATGTCCATCATCCCTGCTCACCTACAATGAGACAGAAGTCAAACAGGAGACCCAGTCTCAAGCAAGGTGGAAAGTGAAGACTGACACCAGACATCGTCTACACCGAGGCATGCATGTGCCCTCACAAACACACACATACACACAAAGTAATAGTATAATAATAAAGGTCTGACATTTAAACAGAACTTGCAGGTTCTCAAAGAACTTAGTAAAATAAATAAAATAGTAGGGGCTGGAAAGATGGCTCAGTGGTTAAGAGCACTGACTACTCTTGCAGAGGACCCAAGGTTGGTTCCCACCAACCACATGGCAGCTAACAAGCATCTATAGCTCCAGATCCAGGGGATCCAGCACCCTGTTCTCAGCACCATGGACATTGCATGACATGGGTAGACTTATATAAATGCAGGCAATACACTCATACACATAAAATAAAAATAATAAATACATTTTTAAATTTTTTTGAAAAAGAAAAAAAATAGTAGGGCTGGAAAGACAGTCCAAAGGTTGAGAACACTAGCTGCTCTTGGAAAGGATCAGGGTTCAAGTCCCAGCACCCACACCAGGTGGCTCACAACTGCCTATACTTCAAGTTCCAAGGGATCCAACACCCCCTTCTGGCCTCCAAGGACATCAGGCATGCACATTGTGCATAAGCAAGTACACACACACACACATACACACACACAAAAAAAGTATAAAACACAAAGAAGAATGTGACTAGAACCATAAAGACGCAGTGTGAATGCAAACTCCGGGAAAGGAGACCGAGGGTCTGTTTGCACAATAGGAAAGCAGACTAGAGGGCAGGCCATGGGGTGGGTCTTCAAAATAAAGTTTGACCTAGATGCATCAGCTCCCATGTCTAGGCAAGTATTTCTGCCAGATAAGAGCCATCACACAAGGCTCGAGCCTATGAAGGAAGAGAATGAAGAAGCTATTTGTAAGACAGCTCTGGCTATAAGTATTGATTAGTGCAACATGCATTTTTTTAGGCACCAGGAATGTTTCGGGACAAATGGACCAACCTCCGACACTACCAGCGGAAAGTTCATGACCCATTGGGGAACAAATACCCATAAATAACTCTGTACATTCTGGGCATAACTTGTGGGGCAAGATTTCCACAAAGGTGAGCTAGAGCTAGCCCTGAGGAGTCTATAAGTTTTCACACCATTGTCAGTGTGTGGAGAAGAAAAAGCTTTCTGAGCAAAGGGATTTTCAAGAGCAGTGAAGAAAGGATAGATGTCCATTGGGTGCTGACACATAAGTAACCTCAGTGAACCCTCAGAACAGTAGGAAAGGGGGTTTTTAAATAATGACGATAAACAGTTTAATAATACTTTAATAATTTGTAAAGATTGCACAGAAAGAAGTGACATAATCAGGACTTAGAGTCTTGTCATTTCTTTGTGTATGTGTGTATGTGCACCTAAGTGTAGAGGTGCCATGCTCCTCATGTGTGTGTGTGTGTAGGCCAGAGGTCAACTTCAGGTGTCATTCCTCAGAAGCAATCTACCTTGTCTTTTATATTTTATTTTATTATTTCTCTGTGTGTATGATATGTTTCAGGAGTGTGTGCATGGCACAGTGCACATGTGCCGAGCAGGGGAGAACACTATGGAATTGGTTCTCTCTTTCTGCCTTTATATGGCTTCTGTGAATCAAACTCAAGTCATCAGATTTGAGCAGCAAGTACCTTTACCGGCTGAGTCATCTCACTAGCCCCCCTCCACCTTGTTTGTTAAAACAGCGTCTTTCACTAGGGCCTCGGGCTCACAGATTTTGCAAGGCTGGCTGGCCATTGCCCCCATGTACATGAATGTCATTTTTTTTTTTATTTTATGTGTATGAGTGTATTGCCTCCATGCACGTAAGTGCACCCCTGTCAGGCCATGCCACCGGAGGTCAGAAGAGAGCATCGGATCCCCTTGAACTGGAGTTACAGAGAGTTGTTAGCTGCCATGTGGATGCTGGGATTTGAACCTGTTCTTCTTCGAGAACAGCCAGTGTTCTTAACCGTTCAGCCATCCCTCCAGCCCCGAATGTCATTTCTTATCAGAGTTATACGTGACACAAGATTCTACACTCAACCTTCTCATGCTTCAGTTTTCTTGTCTGTAAAAAAAGATTCAGTATGGGATTTGGTGAGTAACACGAATTGAGTGAATCTATGGATTCGAAGTGCTCTGACTTCTTCAAGGGCACATCACGAGAACTGCATCTGTCAATCACAGTGACCATGAGTCCCTGCCTCTATCATAGTATAAGAGGGAGAAGATTGGCTGTGTTCAGAGACCCTGGGTCAGTGCAGGGTAGAAATGCTGAGGAGGAAGGAGAACTATTCAAGTCATAAAAGAATAACCATTGCCCTAGATTGGCTAGAGAGAGGTAAGGGGGATACTGAAAGGCCTCATGGCTTTAAACTCTTCTACATTAAGGAGAACAATGGGCATCCCTTAAATAAATGTTCATGCAGGAGAAGGCAGGAAACATTGCATATATGATCCTCTCTCATAAGCCTTGCAAAGCGCGTGCAGTAGCATGCCACTGGCCATTTGCTAAAATGGCTTTCTACTGAAACAATAACTGTGGTATCTGCGCTGAAGACCAAAGGTTACATCCTTATGGCTCACTTAGAGTAAAACAAACTGCTATTTGTCCAACAGTATCTGTTTCTGTTACATATAAGCCTCTAGGTAATCCTATAAGCTGTACAAAACTAACTCTATTTTTTAACTCACTCATTTGCATTCTTGTTATTAGCTCTTCGCATTAAGCACAGCTTGCGGGTCAGAGGCTGAGAGTCGGCCTTTCAAACACCCTGGTAGGCACGGGTGGGCGTGTGTGGCTAGTTACAGAGTATCTGCCTCCCTCTAGTGGCCTTGCGTTTTTATGCATGTTCGCATGCAGAGACTTTCAGGAGGCAATATGGACTTGGAGATTTAATTTATGAAACCGCACTCAACATAAGAAAAAAACGAGTGCAGCAAATGACTCCATATGCTTAAAAGAAAATGATTTGAGGGGCTGGAGAGATTGCTCAGTGGTTAAGAACGCTGGTTGTTCTTGCAGAAGACCCAGGAGTCACGGTTTTTCTTTTTAACGGTGTCTGCTAGGGAAGACTAAAGTACAAGGCTGGCGTTATTTCAAGGCTTTTTAAAGGCTGGTGTGGATTACATCAATCAGATGTAACTAAAAATTATACATACCTATTGTATGTGTTTCATACATGTTGAATCCACATACCACCCACTGTGCACAGTGCTAGCTAGCTCTTGAGATCGCCCGTCCATCACTTCTGTCTCTTCTCTTCAGAGACAGAACATTGCTCTAAGACTATCTTTTATCTCTTCATACACTCTTTGACTCTCCCTTGAAGACCATGTCTACTTTATAGCTGTAATTATCACCACAAAAAGAAAGGCCTGACCATTGCTTTAATTCTCCAGCCCTTGCTCACTGAAGGAGAAACCGACCTATTTCCTTGCTGAGCTGTATGGCAGTGGCTTCTAGTTATTCCTAACTATCTGCTTTTCCGACTTCCTTATACAGAGAACCCATTACTTCATGCTGAATACTTGGCTATTCACGATATCTCTTGTAAACCAGGGTAGAACAGGACTGAGTCGGGCCAGTGGGATGAAAAGCAGAAGTGGCAACTTCCTAGAACCTTCCTTACAGTAGAGCTTCTATATACATTGTGACCCTTTTTTCCCTTTTCCGTTGTCGACAAGAATGCAGATGTGGGACTGAGAGATGGCTCAGCAGTTAAGTGCGTGTACTGCTCTTACAGAGAACTCAGTTTTGGTTCCCAGGACCCACATCTGGCAGGTCACAACCACCTGTAACTCCAGCCCCGAGAATCTGACTTCCAGGGAAGTGGCTTCCGAGGACACCCACTCATGTGCATATACCCCACACAGACACACACATGCATAATTTTAAAATAAAATAAATACTTTTAGAATAATGTAGATGTGACTGGGATCTACAGCAACCATGTGTAAGGCTGTGAAGTAGCCATGGGAACAGAATGTGAATATAGTGGGGACTGTGGAGAGAAGGAAGCCAGGTCACACCAGCCCTAGACTGTCTGCCTCCAGCTCTATTTTACTGGGTTCTCTGTTCTTTTCAGCCGAACTTCTATAAGGCACTCTAACCTTGACAGGAGACCCAGTGGTAAGCAAGACAGATGAGAAGCCTTCATTGATTTTGCTCCCAGCAAGGAAGACGGGCAGCAGTCATGGTCGCTGGGATGAGTGTCATCATGGGAGAACCAGAGTGCTGTTCTGTCTTCAGCCATCTCAATACCGTCATCCTGGGACCACTGTGCACAAAACGTGAAAGAAAGTAAGCAAGTTCCAGCCAGCCCAGCGTCCCTGTATCTGGATGTAGATGAGAGGAGATGCAGTAAGAATAGATCAGTAAAACACTGACCCTGTAGAGAGAACTCAAGGTTTGGAGAAATGACCTAACCAGGGACAAGGCATGAACACAGTGAGCCTAAACAATTAGTCAGCCACGACAGGTAGGAATCAACCAGTTTACTAAGGCCAAATAAGAGTGACTCAAAGTCCACATGTATATGCTGATAACGGACAGAGATAAGACAACCCAACTTCAGAAAGGATAATAATTGAAATGGTGAAATTTCATTAAATATGCCCATGAATTTGCATTGATATTAACTATAATGTAATGTGTATTCTTTTCAGGGTAATAAATGTACTAGCTGTCTTTGCATAACTATAGCAAAATACCTGAGGAAATAAAATTATAATGATGAAAGGTTTACTTGGGCTTGCCATTTCCGTTTGAGAGACTGAGTGTCTCTGGTTAGTTTTATTGTCAATTTGACACAAACTAGAGTCACCTGCGAAGACAGAGCCTCAGTGGAAGTATTTCCGCAATCAGACTGGCCTGTGGCCATGCCTATGAGGAATTGTCTTGAATGATGATTACTGTAGGAGTGTCCAGCCCATGGTGAGTGGTGCCATCCATGGCAGGTGGGCCTCGACTCTGTAAGAAAGGCAGCTGAAGTCAGTCATGGTGGTGCACGCCTTTGATCCCAGCAGTTAGGAGGCAGAGGCAGGCAGATCTCTGTGAGTTCAAGGCCAGCCTGGTCTACATAGTGAGTTCCAGGTCAGCTGGGGCTACAGGGAAACCCTGCTTCAAAAAGATAAAGAAAGAAAGAAAGAAAGAAAGAAAGAAAGAAAGAAAGAAAGAAAGAAAGAAAGAAAGAAAGAAAGAAAGAAAGAAAGAAAGAAAGAAAGAAAGAAAGAAAGAAAGAAAGAAAGAAAGAAAGAAAGAAAGAAAGAAAGGAGGGAGGGAGGGAGGGAGGAAAGGAAAGGCAGCTCAGGAAGGCAGAGGAGGAAGTCAGTAAGCGGCTTTCCTTTGTGGTTCCTGCCTCCAGGTTCCTGACTTGAGTTCCTGTTTGACGACCCACAAAGATGGATTGTGACCTGGAAGGGTTAGCTGAAACAAACCCTTTCCTCCCCTAAGTTCCTTTGGTCATGGTGTTTGTCACAGCAGCAGAAGGCTGTCTAGAACACGGTGCAGGATCAGTTATCTGCATTGTTTTTGCACTTCTCGCGGGCAGTGTACTTTGGTGGGGAGCAGCCAGCAGTCAAGGTAGGCTCAGGTCCCGATGACATATTCAAGAGCACATCCCCATTGACTTACTTTGCTACCTCTAGGTTCCCATTTCCTAAAGATGTTACCACCTCCTGGTGTCTGCCCCAGCAGGGGACCAAGCCTTTGGAGGACATTAAATCACAACAACAGAAAATCAACCTACCATGTTGATAGCTAGTATATACAACAGATGAGCAATTTACTCTTTTTAAGCAATTTCTTTTAGCTTTTGAGAGTTTCATAGAGTGTGTTTTGATTGTATTTTCCCCTCCCATAACTCCTTCCAGATACATCCCTAAATCCCTCCCCACTCACCTTCGTTTCCTTTCCATTTTTTTCCATCCAGTCCAATTTGTGTTGCCCAGATACTCTATAGTGTGGATCCTGCCCTGCCGGGGGTCACACCCTAAAAAAACTGACTCTTTCTCACCGGGAGCTATCATATGCCAATAGCTCCTTAGTTATAGGTTTAAAAATTTACTTTTATTAGAGGTGCCCAGTGCACAGTCAAATAGGTACAGGACCAGGAAACCATCGCTTTGTTAAATCATTCCGTTAGTGAATAAAGGAGATTTATTAAGTTAGAATAGCGCTAGTTTATGTCTACCAGGAGTAAAACCTGATGAACAACAGTTACCAACATCATGAAAGTAAACAACCAGGCTTTATACAGTTTCTGGTAAGGGAAAATGCCGCCCCACAGCCCTGTCAAAGTGATTGAAGATGATTCTAGTCCCGTTTCTGGCTCCTTCCCCCACTTTTCAGAAACACAGCTCACAGGAAATCATGTCAGCCTGAACCATGAGAATGAAATAGTCAAAATTCAGATTGTCAGAGGCTCTATAGCTCCATTAGCCCTGGCTCTTCAAGAATTAAAACGTAATCAGGTGTGAGGGCTCATGCCTATAATCCCAAACTGAGGAGGCTGAGGCAGGTGGATTTCCACAAGTTAGAGACCAGCACAGGCTACAGAGAAAGACCTTGTCTCAAAGAAAAGCAGTGGAATTAATTTATAAGGAAAATAAAGGAATGAAGGGGAAACCACAGATTTTAGAGACTTAAAGAAGTATCAAAACTTAAAAAGAACGGTAGAGGGACTGTAAAGGCGGGTCAGTAGTACAGTACTTGCTGTGGTGGTCTGAATGAGAATGTCCCCCATAGGCTCCAAATAGTGGACATTTTTGTCCCCAGTTGGTAGCCCTGTTTTGGGATGTCTTAGAAGGTGTGGCCGTGCTGGAGGAAGCACGTCACCGGGGGTGGGCTTGGAGAGTTCTTAAGCCTTGCTGGATCTCAAATCACTCTCTTGCTTCTTGTGTCTGCTTGAAGATGAGAGTAGCTTCTGCTCCTCCTTCAGCCACCTCTGCCACCACGCCTCCCCGCCATGATGGACTCTTGCTCCTTGGAACTGTAAGCTAAATAAACTCTTCCTTCTATAAGTTGCTTTGGTCAGTGTTTCTATCATGGCAGTAGAAAAGTAACTACTACACCTGCCTGGCATGTAGTAGCAGTCCCTGCCACGTGCATGAGGCCGAGTTTAAAACCTTGTACTACAGAAAGACAGGAAGGAAGCCTAATGGCTATGTCGAAATTTTACATTTTGGTGTTATAACTATTTTTCTGTAACAATAAAAACCCCAGGCAGATGTGACTTCTCTGATAGAGTGGTCAGGATCCTGTTCTTAACATAAGGCTCACTTCCAAAACAGCTCAGTCCACACATTCATGTCTGTCTTTTTCATTGCTTGCATTTTATGTGAGATGAAAATCATTTTTAGAAAATATCACAGTCATGATAACCTAGGTAAAATTCTCAGATTCAGCATGTATCCCCACTCCACCCAGAAACAAATAAACAAACATGTAAGCTCTCTGCCCCCTTGGCCTCACTGGTTCAACATTTCTTTCCACAGCTGTTCTGTGACAGTATTCCCCAGGAAACCTCCACCTGCCAGCTGGGACCTGCTCTCCTCTTCCAATCAGGACCACAGCAGAGCTTGGTCTTAGATATAGATATAAAGGTTCTCCCTTGGGTACCAGAGGTTTGCCTTGGAACTCTCACATTCTCCCAGGGAACAAACTCAGACTGTTTCACTGGATGTTCATTCCCTTCAGCCATAAAGAACACCACCGTTCTCTGACTTGCTGGGATCCAGTAGCTGTACTATGCACTCCTACGATAGATGGACCAGCTCCCCCAGTCCTGAACTTGGCCTTACTCACTTTCTTCCTTTAACCCTAATTCTGCCCAATTGGTAGGTATGCTGGTTAGTTTTTGACACCTTGACAAACCTAGACATGCCTATAAGACAGACTCTCAACTGAGGAATTGTGTCCATCAGACTGGCCTGTGGGCATGCCTGTCAAGGCATTTTCTTGATTGGTAATTGAGATGGGAGGGTCCAGCCCACTGTGGATGGTACCGTCCCTGGGGGGCAGGTGAGCTTGGGCTGCAGGAGAGGGGTAGCTGACAAAGTCACAGGGAACAAGCCAGTAAGCAGCATTCCTCCATGGTCTCTGCTTCAGTTCCTACCTCCAGATTCCTGCCTTGAGTTCCTGCCTTGGTTCCCCTTGATGATGGACTGTGACTTGCAAGCCAAGGAAACCCTTTCTTCCCACCAGTTGCTTTTGGTTAGTGTTTTGCAACGGAAAAGCAAACTAGAACAAATGGCTTGAGTTCGCAAACTCTGTTCAGTGATTGTCCATGAGTAGTACCATCTCTTGACTACAGTTTCTATCAGCCCTGCCAGCCAGACACACCATAACCACAACTACGGTCACACAAGATCAAGATTAGTCCCCAGCAGCCTCAGACCATCAAGGACTGAGACTAAAATGAGGCAACTATATTTGATAGGACTCATATTGAACTTTGATTTTTTTCTTTACATTTACTTAGTTTGTGTGTGTGTGTGTGTGTGTGTGTGTGTGTGCGTGCGCGCGTGCAGGCACATTCATGCATGCAGTGGTGTGTATATGGAGGTCAGAGTTGGGAGCTGGTTCTCTCTTTCTATGTGGGTCCCAGGAATGAAACTCAAGGTCTTCAGCCTTAAGCAGCAAGCACCTTTATCTGCTCAGCCATGGAACTGGCCCTATTGTCTTTCTTTAAAGGGCTTTACGTGCATCCTTGTAAGTGTATCCAAGCCATGCAATGCCTGCAGAGACCAGAGATGGCACTGGATCCCCTGGAACTGGATCAGAGAGTTTTCAGCTGTCATGTGGGTGCTGGGAATGGAATACTGACCCTTCTGCAAGAGCAGCCTGTGCTCTAACCACTGAGCCTTCTCTCCAGCTCCCCTATTATCCTTTGATAAAATGGCACCAGTAAGTCTGGGAGTAGCGTTGGATGCCTGTCCAATGGCACACACTATCAGCAAAACCTTGCAGTAAGCTAGAAAATTGGGGACTGACAAGCTTACAAGTAGTTTTGACAGCCGTAGTGCTCTACTTTAAGCCACTGTGAGCTACCATTTACGCCCACCCGCTAGGCCCAGTCATAATTATGCCCAGCAGTAAAGTCTGACCAGCTCATTGCCAAGTGTGATTACAAGCAGCGACGCTTTGTTTATTGCGCCGGGAGCACAGTTATCCACTAGAGAAGCGCAGGTGCCTGTGAAAGCACTTAAAAAACACACGGCTCTTCGCCGGCGGCGAGCCATCGAGGAGGCCGAGGCAATTTTCCAAATGTGCCAAGTGGAGAAATGAGGGACAGAGGGGCTTAGGTGACCTCCCAGAGATCACACAAGACTTCGCCTTACGAATGGAGCATTCACTTGTAGGTGCAGAACGCATTAAAATAAAGTGAAACTGTATTTGCCAGCCTCTCGGACTTCATTCGGGTTCCCGGCTCTCGCCCTCACCGTGCTTGTTCTAACCAACTTGACGGCCACCGCTCTTTCCTTCCCTTGATTCTTGAATTTCATTTCCAGTTCTCTTGGCTCTAGAGAAGCTGAATAGCTTCTTTTTCCTGATTTGACTTTTCTTTCCTAGCTCTGGTGCTACATTTTCTTAATGAAAATTTGCAGTTGTCTTACACACACTTTGCCTAATAATTTTGTCTTACGACCCACGTTTTTTCCTTTTTCTCCAGGCAGAACATTTCTCACACACTCATGCACAACACTTCGCCTCCATGAACGTTATCTGTAAACATACCCTTGAGGAGCTTTCCAGGAAAAATCATAAATGTAGACTTCACAGCAGATTCAGAAGTGAAGAGATAGGCATCAACATGTTCTTTAATGGATATGGAATCTAACAAAGCCTAATACATAATGCAATATACTATAATTATATAGGTATATTGAGGCCTTGTAAATCTGACCAATGCTAGAAAGAAAGAGAATAATTGGTCCTTTGGAAAAGAACAAAAGAAAACAACAGTTAAGACTCACAAAGGGCTGAAGAGAGAGCTCAGTAGTTAAGAGTACTGACTGCTCTTGAGGGGGATCTGGATTTGATTCCAACACCCACATGGTGCCTAGCAGCTGTCCTTAACTCCAGTTCCAGGGGAACCAGTGCCTTCTAACCTCCACAGGTATTCCATGACACAGGTGCACTTACACACATGCAGGCAGTACACTCACATATATAAAATAAAAAATAATATATAAAAATGTTTACTGGTTGGTATGTTTAGAAAACAAAATAACACTCAGTTATTTGTATGTGAGGAGGTAATTTCCAAAATTCCTTGTTGATAGACACATTTATTTCTAACCCTTTTTGTCCTATTACTAACATTTTAACAATCATTTTCCAAGACCTCCTTACAGTGCTCCTGAGCACCATGTATCATTCTTATGTCTATTTTTTTCTGGTTATCTCAACATCCCTGCAGTCTGACTTATCTTCATGTCATGGATAAGAAGACAGACAGACAAAAGAAAAGTAGATAAGTTTCTGAAGTTTGCACAGCTTCAGAGGAACTGAGCTGGATCTTGCCGGGCTGCCCAAGCTCTTACCCAGAAATTGTTTTCAACTTGTGGGATTTTTTTTTCAGTTTCATGAAGATGTATTTTACTCTGAGAGGCAATATTAGAATGTAGGAAAAAAAAATCTTTCGAAGCCCAAAACCCTTAGTTTGACTTTTTTCATCTGCCATTTGCCAGCAACTGTGACCTTGGGCAAGTTATTTTTTCTGCGTATGTTTCTTCTTTTAATATATATATTTTTTCTATTGAATTTTTTGTGTATTTCATACAGAACATCTCAAACAATCTTAATCATCTTTATACCCCCGCACCCACTGGAGCTCATATACTCTGTCATCCCTGTTAAGGCCCACTGGGTTGTCAGTGTCCCCAGCAGTTCCCCAGTGCAAATCCGTCCACTGAGTCCAGTCAGCCTATCTAGAGTCCCTTGTTGTAGAAAGATCAGCTTTTCCTCATCTAGCAGCAATCAGTTGCCAACATTCCTTCAGATAAGATTGAGGTCTGCTGTTCATTTTCCCAGTTCTATACTGGGTTATTGTCTGCCTGAGTTTGCATGGAACTTGTATATGCTGACACCATTGCCATAGAATCATATGAGCAGTGTTTTTATAGTGGGAGTTTCTCAAGAACAGCAACAGATCATGTGGCTAAGTGCACAGGCCATGAGTCCCAACTGCTGTGGCCCTGCCACTTCCTGATTATGGAATTGTGGTGACTACCAGATGATCTGTCTCTCACCATCCTTGTCTAGGAAACTGGAATGTTAATAGAACTTCCCCCAGAAGGTCATTTTCTTCCTAGATTATGTGAATTAGAAACACTTGACAAGGGTTGGGGCTGCAGCTCAGTTGGTACACTGCACACCCCTCATATACGAAGTGCTAACCCTAACCCAGCACTGCACACTCCTGAGTGGTTTGGTGGTACACTCCAGAGGTAGGGGAAGTAAGTAAGATCAGAAGTTCAAGGTCATCCTCAGATACATAGAGGGCTCAAAGTTATTATGGGGCATATGAAACCCTATCTTTAAAGAGGGGTGGGGCTGGAGAAATCACTCAGCGGTTCAGTGTTTGCTGCTGTTCACAGGACCCAACTTCCATTCACAGAATCACTATTGGGACGTTCATAACCACCTGTAACTCCAGAGGATCCAATACCCTCTCTGACCTCTACAGGCATCTGCACACACAGACATACACACACACACACACACACACACACACACACACACACCACACGTACACAAATAAAAATTAAAAATAAATATTTATAAAACAAAAAGCTTGGGGCTAGAGATATGGCTCAGCAGTTAAGAGCACTGGCTGCTCTTGCAGAGGACCTGGGTTCAATTCCCAGCACCCACATGGCAGCCAACAACTGTCCTTAACTCCAGTTCTAGGGCACCTGACACCCTCTTCTGACCTCTGCAGGCATTGTACTTATATACCTGCAGGTGTAACACTCATACACATAAAATAAAATTTAAAAGTATTAAAAAAATAAAATAAAAAGCTTGACAGGTATATTGCACAAAGCATAACCCTTTACTAAAAATCTGTTGGTCATGAACTGAATATGAAATGTCTACTAGGGGTTCAGGCATCAAATGCTTGTTCCTCACCTGGAAGAAGTTCTAGAAACTTAGGAGATAGGGTCTAGCTGTGGGAGGTAGATTGCTAGAGCAGATCCTTGACAGTATCATTCTCTCTCTCTCTCTCTCTCTCTCTCTCTCTCTCTCTCTCTCTCTCTCTCTCTCCTGTTTGCCATGAGGGAAGAAACCCATGCCCTACACTCCCTCTACCATATTGTGTCCAAGCAGGGGACTAAACAGTTATAGACTAAACCCTCTGAAACTGTGAGTCAAAATAATTGTTCCTGCCTTACATTAATTGTTCTGCCCAGCATTGTGACCACATCAATGAAAACTACTTAACATACTATTCAATAAAGTTGAATGGTATCACACAGAAGGTCATATTCAAATTGAGATCATATTGCTGAGATCAGAGCTTCCCAATACTAAGCTTCCTTCCTTCATATCCTCAAGATGCCTGAAATTATCCTGAAGTATTCTATATTAGGATCTACATAGTATTTTGTAGTTTAGCAAATAGTATTTAGTATTTAGCAAATACAACTGACATGGAACCAAGAACATTGCTCACGAACTTGTTTTTATCTTCTAGAATATGTGGATAAAGTCCAATATTGCACATGGGATCCATAGATCTCCTATGAAAAGAGACTTTAAGGATATGAATTCTTTTCTTAATCAAGGAAGTATGGTGAGTTTTTAGACGAGTCTCGGTTATTTTATGGTCAGATATTCAAGGCATCTATTTTCAACCAAGAGGCAGCTGAGATGAGAGCCCGGTTGCCAGTTCTTCTTTATTACTGTGTGGTTTTGAAATAGCTTTGTTTTAACAAGAAAATTTGAGGAAACAGAATAAGCCAAATGATTCAAAATGACCCTGTTACTCTGAGAATTAGGAAACCCATCTCTCAGGAAAATTAGTGAAGATGATTACTCTCTGATTCAATACCATATTCCACTTTCTTACTGTGTTTAAAGTAACTACAGCAGGGGAGACGGCTCAGTAGGTCAGAGTTTGGATCCCCAGCACCCATGTAAATGCCAGGTAGGCACAGAAGCATGGCTGTAACCTCAAGACTTGGGGAAGTGGAGACAGAGGATTCCTCAAGCAAGCTGCTAGGCAGACTAGCCAAATTGACACGTGCAGGGTTCAAGTGAGAGATCTCAATATATAAGGTGGAGAGCAATCAAGCAAGACTCCCCACATCAGCCTTTGGCCTCCATGTGCGCACGTGTAGGCACAGCAGCATATACACATGCCCGCACATATACATGCACACCACACACATACCCCTGCAAAAAATAAAGATAAAATTAAATAGTTATGGCTGACAATATGAACCTTAAGTATTGATGTTCTTAACTTCCTTTTCAAGGAAAAATTTTTTAAAATAACTTAAAAATTAATAAACAAAGTTCCCAGTGTTCTTTGTGATAACACCAAAAGCCAGTCATGACTTTTAGCGGTTATACTAATTATAAGACGTTCGACTTTTTATTTTTGTAAGTTTGAATCAAGTCAGTCTTTCATGAATCTTTAAACATCTTTCCCTTGCCTCCGTCGTACTAATTAAAGGGCTAAGCTGTTTACAAGCATAGAAACTTCATAGCCAAGAAGAGCTCTTAGCACCAAAGATATCATGATTCAGCATCGTTTTAAAGAATTTGTTCAAGGGGCTCAGAGTCATAATGAATTCCTATCTCTCCAAAGCAAACATTGTGTTCATTAGATCAAAAGAAGCATTTAGGCCTAAGTAACAGTGATTATGGAAAATAATGATGTCATTTTTCTTGCATGCCACAGCACCATTAATCAGAAATCATCTTCTTTAAAAACAGATTTTTTTTTTTTTTAGTAGAGTCTCACTGTGTGCCACTGGCGCGAACTCACTATGTACAGCAGGCTGGTCTCTAACTCACAAAGATCTGCCTGCTCTGCCTCCCCAGTGCTAGGGTGAAAGGTGTGGGCCACCATACCTGATGGAAACCAGATTCTTTTTTTTAATTTTATTATTTTTATTTTATGTGTATGAATGTATTGCCTGTGTGTAGGTAAGTGCACCCATGTTGTGCAATGCCTGAGGAGGACAGAAGAGGTCATCGGATCCCCTGGAACTGGAGCTAGGGACAGTTGTTAGCTGTCATGTGGGTGCTGGGATTCGAACCCAGGTCTTCTGCAAGAACAACCAGTGTTCTTAACCATTGAGCCATCTCTCCAGCCCTGGAAACCAGATTCTTAAGAGGACTTTTGACCTGTTACTATATTCTTTGGCACCAGATTAGTCACCACCAGATAATGTCAACTCAGGACAGAAAGCAATTCACTGCAGTAGAGTCTCGTGAAAACACCAAACTCAGTAGACCAATGGCTAAATACTCAGCATTTAGAAGCTATAAAAGCATTAAGGAAATGCTGATTCTGTTACTCTGCCTCAGTAAATGACTGGTAACAGCCTTGATCCAGTATGTACCAAGGATGCTCTCTGTCAGTGCAACCTCTGTTTTCTGGCCCAGACAAATTCATATCTGCTCCCAGATGCCTACTTCTCTTTTTGAGGTTTTTTGTTTCTGAGTTTAGCCTGTCCTTATAAACTTGCTTTAGGTAGAATCTGTGTTGAATTGTGATTCTCTCCTGTATGTTTGTCCTAGTTAACTCTCTATTGCTATGATAAAACACTCTGGCCAAAACCAACTTGGAAGGAAAGGATTTATTTGGCTTACAGGTCCCAAATCACAGTTCGTCCTTGAAGGAAGCCAGGGCAGGAATCTGGAGGCCGGAACTGAAACACAGACCATGGAAGAATGCTGCTTACTGGCTTGCTCCCTCTGTCCTGTGCTAGGCCTGCTTTCTTATACAACCTAGGACCACCTTCCCAGGGGTGGCAACACCAGGGCTGGTCCCTCCCACACCAATTCACAATGAAGAAAATGCCTCACAGACAACTGGCTATAGGCCAGTCGGATGGAGAAAATGTCTCGGTCAAGTGTCTGCCTTCCCAGGTGTTCAGGGTGATGACTGAAGCTGTCCAGCACAGTGTTCTAAGAAAATTTGGAGCTACTTTATATGAATTCTCCCTCTGTAACCTGAGCATATTGGCTCTGTGTTCTCTTTAGAGAACTTGTTTTCATCTCTACTATGGCAAAAAAGGTGGACATAGGGCTCAATTTTTCCACAAAGCCATTTCCGAATTAAAAGAGGAACTGAAATGGATCCTGATTTGAGTAACACTAGAACACATATTTTGTGACATAAGACTCCTCTTTCTCATTCTCTCTCACTCTCTCTCATTCTCTCTCTCCCTTTCTTGATCTCTCCTCTCTCTCATTCTCTCTCCCTTTCTCTCTCTCCTCATTCTCTCTCTTTCTCTGCTCTCTCTCTCTCTCTCTCTCTTTCTCTCTTTCTCTCTCATACACACACAAATTGTACTGAGGAACATCACTGTTTAATCATCCCAAGCTCAATGTCATGTGGATTAATCATGATTACAAAGCATCTAAGAGTTCATGATCATCTTTATATATTGGCTGACCAGATGTATAATGGGACCATTCAGGGACATTATTGCCAGCATTATAGAAGAAAGCATCAACACACACCATGATAGACGGCCCCCTTATGTTGACAGCACGGCACCGTCTGCGCAAGAAAACAGTGCACTTCAGAACTGTAGCTAGTTCTCAGCATACTGAGAGCTTAAGACCCACAAGGAAAAATGCTGTTTACATTTTTGAGTGAATTATACAATGCGTTTAGTATAATAAAGTTGTCGAGACTATATTAGTTATTTTCTGCCAAAGGAAAAAATTTTATAAGGATATTCAGCCATTTGTCACTTAATGGCAGGGATACCTTCATGGGAAAGTATTTTTAGTTGATTTCGTCATTGTAGTACCGTCACAATGTGTAGACATGCAAACCTATTCACACGGCCTACTATACACCTAGGCTATATGGTGTGTATACAACTTTTCCCTTAAGACTGTGGTAACAGAATACCACAAGATTAAATCAAGCATAAAAGAAAAATGATGCAGGGCTGGAAAATGGATTAGTCAGCAAAGTGCTTACCTTAGGAGCACAAGGTCCTGAGTTCAATTTCCAGAACCCACATAAAAAAATGTCAGGCATGGTGACTCGTGTTTACAATCCCAGCGTAGGGGAGATAGAGACAAGTGGATCCCTGGGGCTCTCTGGCCAGCCTGCTGAGTCTAATGGGTGAGCTCCAGGCCAATGAGAAACTCAGTGTTAAATAAAGAAGATGAAGGGTACCTGAAAAACGACATCCAAGGTTAAACTTTGACCTCCACTGTGCACACACACACACACGCATGCACACACACACACACACACACACGAAAAATAGAGAACGATTCAGTCAATAGACTCAGCATACAAAAAGATGTATTAGGTTGTTGTTGGCATAGCACAGAATAATGATTTTCTTTGAGATTTTGTTGTTTATTTGGTTGGTTTATGGTTTTGTTTGCTTTTTGTTTGTGTTGGCCTTTTGAGACAGATCTCATGTGGGTCAGGCTGACCTCAAACTCAATATGCAACTGAGGATGATGTTGAACTCCTGCTTCTCCTATGTCCACCTCTAAAGCTCTAAGATCACAGGTGTGTGCCACCATGCCCAGCATAAGCTTTATTTTAATCTTTCATCTAAAAGTTCAGAGAAACTGTTAGTAAAACATACATCTGACAAAAGGCTCATATCTGCAGTTTATGACTACTCTTACGATTCAATCATAAGAGGAAGAATTTAATTTAAATGTAAGCAAAGTATTTAAAAAGACTTTGCATTAAAGTACATGGGACAAATGCAAAGTAAAACACCTGTTTGTTTGTTTGTTTGTTTGTTTGTTCTTTGTTCTTTCTTTGTTTGAGACAAAGTTTTGCTAGGTACCTCAGGGTGGTTTCCAACTCAAGATCCTCTTGCCTTACTATTTCAAGGGATGGGATTGCACATATGTGCCACAATACCCAGCTTCCCAGATGACAGATAAGCCCATGAGAAGATGGTGACAGTCGTGAGTCAGTAAGGAGATGCACTTGGAAGCCAGTTGGTGAGAACAGTGCCCAACCAGAGCCTCACCAACTTCTGGTAGACATGTTCAGCAGCACTACTATTTTATTTAACTTTTTGTGTTTCCTTATTTTTATGTGTGAATATGTGTGGCTGTACATGCCACAGTGCACGTGTGGAAATCCAAACACAACTTTCAGAAGTCAATTCTCTGGGGACTGAACTTGGGTCATCAGAGTTGGCAGCAAGTACCTTTACCCAGTGAGCCAGTTCACTGGCCCCCAATAGTTCCACTATTTTTTTTAATTTATTGAGAAGTTCACACATGCATATAAGATGTTTTGATCAAATCCATGCCCACTCCCTCCCTCCCCTCCAACTCCTCCCATATCTCCCCATCACTTTTTTCTGATACCATGTACTCTTTCTTCCTCTTTGATTTTTTTTTTTTAATGGGGCTTTTTGCTACTCTAACATTCCACACTCTGAAGTGGCAACTCTAAAATCTTTTAGGGATTAAATAAAAGCTCCCAAATATTTCAACATTTTGGCCTTTGGAACACAGTACGTTGCTAAGAGGCCCAAGGACATTGTGGCTTTTAACCAAGAAACTGGCTACTTTTCTTTGGGTTTTTTTTTTTTTCAACCCTAACTGCCTAGCCAATTCCTACCTCCTATTCTTATCACACCATCCTCTGAAGAGGTTACCCAAATTGCCAATAGGGAATTGGGACGCAGAGCACTCTGGCTTCTTCCACGCTGAACAGGGAAGCAGGGTGAGGCAACTGGGGTACCCCTTCAGTGGGTCTACCTAAAAGACTCCCAAATTGCATAACTCTTATCTGTAGGGAGAAAAGAAAGTACTTGACTGGTGTCTGGGAGATGTGAAGGAGAAGTAAAGGCCAGAATAGTTAGTATTACAAGTTCTAGACAGGGAACCAGAAAAAAATGTCAGAACAGGGAAAATTTCAAATGTTCATATGAGTCCACTGGAATTTCTTGATGAGATCTTCCAAAAGCATCCCTCTATTGGGTTCCTCCTCATTTTTCTTTTATCTGCCAAGGCTGGACTCGAGAGTGATGGATTCAGGATTTGCTTTCAGATATTTTGATAGCTGTTGGACTGGTTAGAATCAGTGTCAGTTTCATTAATGAGAACTGAGAGATTCATTTGTGTTCTCTTCTTTACCCCTGTTCTATGTTCCTTGAGCCTCAGTTGCAGAGGTTGCATTATAGATGTGTCACTCAGGCCTGGGCAATTCGTGGACAGTGTCTGTGTGTGACCAGTTCTGGTACTTAGCAATAGTCTCCATCTGGAGCTTCTTTGATGAGTGGCCTTAGAGAAAGCCCCAAGACCATCACAACCCTAGACAAACGTAATTTCTTACTATGTGAGAAATATGTGTCCTATGTTTACAGACAAACACCCCAGTCACTGGTCTTTTCATCTTGTACCACCAGTTCCACCGTAAATTTATTTTTGCTCTTAAGGTCGTTTGAGGGTCTGTTCCTCAGGGGTCACATGGGCTTGGGAGGAGCCCCTGGCTCCTTTCTTTAACCAATTCCATCTACATGAAGATAAGTCAAAGGTCCTGCTCAACTATGGTTGGCTTCACTTGGAAGCATGGAGGAAATGATTCCACTGTGTAGACTCTCAGTTTTGTATATTGGACACTGGTTCAAGTCCATTTCTTCCATGTCCTCCCTGAACAAGAGGACAGGTGACTCACCACAGTTACAGGACATTTTGAGAGATGTTCCATAGTCCCCTGGAACTTAGTCGACCTTGGAGGGCAAGAAGCAAAAACTGTCCTTAAATCCCTCCTGACCAGATTAGTTAGTTAAACATCCAAGGTTAGTTCCACCAGTCTGGTACTTTTAATTACCATGTGCTATATAGATAAAGCTTGGGTAAAAAAATATTCTCAGATAAACCTTGATTAAATATATATTTTGTTCCTTAAACAAGTTGACTAAACTATGACCTTAGAAATTTTAAGATTATGTATATACTATTTTTTCTCATCCTTTATATATCATAACAAGCCTACACAGGCCTTCATCACTTGCTTAGGCTTTCTCATTTTTTCTATTTTGGAAAATATCTCCATTCCCATATCCTTTTAACATCTTTTACATTCTCATTTTCTTTTTTTTTTAATAGTTATGAGGCATAATAACATTAACAAATAATTTTCCATCTGTTGTGAGAATTCTTTTCCTGGTAATACTAAGCAATGCTTATTTCCTTTTAAGTTTCTAGTGTCAAGCCAATGTTTGATTGAAGTTTTACTGGGGAACCAATGAATTTACTGAGTTTACTTACCAAGATAACTGAGGGGTTGCTGAGGTGTATGTATGACCTGAGGGTATTCAACTATTTTTAAACATCACTTTGATATTCCTCTAAAATTTAAATATATATCTTCAGTACAGCCCCTCATAGATAGTTCTCAAAAAGAAAAAGTGCAGCATATTCCTGTACAACATCTTGTATGCTGATAATCAGTGTAAGTGTATAATACCCAAAACACTTGAAAGTCTGTCAACAAAGAGGAAAACAATTATGGGGTGTCCACTGGCTAGAAACAGAGGACAAGCAGAGGGCAAGGACTGCTGACTCGCGCTACAAGGGAAGGTGCCAGCATCTTAGAGCTCAGTAAGAAAAGCACCAGCCGTAAAAAGAGTGTGCTGAATATTGTCCTACTTTACAAGATTCTGGGAACAAGTGCGTAGAGACGGGAAGCAGGCTTTTCTGCTGAGAAACAGGAGAGGCAGAGGGAACGTTTAGATACAGTATGTTCATTTTGTCTCCGTATTGTAGCCCAAATCTCATCAGTACATTGTAAGAACTCATTCACGTGTAAAGGTTTATTTGGTTTTTGTTTGCTTCCTTGCTTGTTTGGTTGGTTTTTGGCTTCTTTTTTTTCCTTTTTTGAGATGGTTTCCCCAAAGCCGCAGCTGGCCTGGAGCTCACTTATGTAGACCAAGCTGACCGCAATCTCACAGGGATGCACCTGCCTCTGCTTCCTGGGTGCTGGAATTAAAGACCTATGCCACTAACTGGCCTATCTTGTAAGTTTTAAATATGAGTGTTTATCGTGTATCAATTATCCCTCAATAAAGCTAAAAGCCAGGGGTTAAGAATACTAATAAAAGAACCTGGGTGTGGTGGTGCAAACTTTTAACCCAGCACTCAGGAGGCAGAGGCAGGCAGATCTCTGTGAGTTCAAGGCCAGCCTGGTCTACATAGTGCGTTCTAGGCTTACTGGAGCTACCAGGAGACCCTGCCTCAAAAACAAACAAACAATAAATTAATTTTAATTAAAAACTGAGTTCAGAAATATTTCTGTAAATCTTATCATCCTAAAGAAGTTTTTTGTTTTGATTTTATTGTTGCTTGGAGTATTGAACATAGGGACTCACCCATGATAAAGGCATATACTCTACCACTGAGCTGCATCACCAGCTTAGATAATAAAATCATATCATAGAAAGTTAGAACTCTTAAGTCCATCCTACAAACAGATAAGCATCATGTTACTTAACAAGAACCCTAAACACCCACATGTTGGAAATCATGGTTTTGTTTGTTTGTTTGTTTGTTTGTGTGTTTGTTTTTCTGGGACGTTATCCACATCTGTTCTTTAGAGGCGTTGTTTACTATCTTCTGATCTTTTAATCAGAAAATCGGACTCTGAGAGCTGCCTAAAGAGCCAGGCCTGTCACACATTTAGCGGGATTCTGGGGCCATCGTGTGGTGATATGGAAGAATGCAAGTGTCAGATGCTTGTAAGTCTGATAGAAGAAAGGGAGGGATACAGGGCTACCGGTGATGCAGTTGCCTGCGACTGGGATTCTTCAAAGTACTGGCCGGTCATGAAGAAATGTCGAGGGACTTCGTCAATGTTCTCTGTAAGACTCACTCAGGGAACCATGTTTAAGGGCAGTCAGTGTGATGAGATTTGGAGGCGGGGCTTAGATTCTGTTCAACACCAGCCTGGGGCTGCAGAATGTAAACTCAAGCACACTCTGAGTTGCAAGGACTTTGAGGGTAGTAGATTGAGATAGAAACAATTTGCAAAGGTAAATGTTAATATCTGGAGGTCAAGCTAAACAATAATTGAATTTTTACATACTGTTCATAGACACAAGTTTTTCTGACTGCAATGAAAATCTAGCCTTGTCCAGTATGAGGAGGGCCAGAGGCACATGGTGGTGGAGATTGCAGGCACTCTTTTTTCTTTTTTTTTCCAATCTGCATGGGTGCATTGCCTGCATGTGTGTAAGTGCACCTATGTCACGCCCATTGAGGTCAGAAGAGGGAGTCAGATCCCCTGGAACTGGAGTTACAGGAGGTTGTTAGCGGCCATGTGGGTGCTGGGAACCTCAAACCCAGGTCCTCTGCAAGAGCAGCCAGGGCTCTTAACAGCTGTACCATCTCTCCAGCCCCTGCAGGAACTCTTAAGCTTTCCATTTGGAACCTGCAGGTCCAAGTGGCTGAGAGCTCACCAGACAGGTCCTGCAAAAGTTAATGAAGCCCAAGTTACTTAGACCAGAATTTTGCTTTCTCAGTACAGCAGGCATGATGACACACATAAAACATTTACTTGAAATCGATTTTCATAAACATACATGTTTTCTAAAGCCCAAGTTAGTTAGGTCGCTAGGGAATACAGCAAAGAAAAGATGAGTGGGTCCCAGTAGTTCCCACAAAGTAAAACTGGGGCAAGCCAAGCAGACAGCTCAGTTGCTGAAGTGCCTGACACACAAGTGTGAGGGCCTAAGCTCGATCCCCAGAACACACCTTAAAAGCCAGGTGCTTATAATCCCCGTGCTGGGGAGGCAGAGACAGGTGGATCCCTGAGGCTGGCCAACCAGTGTAGCTGAACTGGTAAGTTCTGGGCCAGTGAGAGATCCTGTTTCAAAAACTAAGACAGCCAAGTGTGGTGGCACACATCTTTAACGCCAGCACACTCGGGAGGCAGAGGCAGGCAGATCTCTGTGAGTTCAAGGCCAGCCTGGTCTACATAGTGAGTTCCAGGGCTGCTGGGGCTACAGGGAGACCCTGTCTCAAAAAAACAAACACAAAGCAAACAACAGCAACAAAACAAGGTGGATGGTTTCTGAGGGACAATACTTGAGGCTGTTCTCTGGCCTCAAGTGCACAGGCACACACATGCACTTGAGCCTGTTGTATATACCAGCACACACATGAACACATGAACAATATGAATCAGTAGCATGTGCGAGGCCCTGAGTTCAGTCCCCAGAACTGCAAACAATAATAATCACTCATACAAATGAATTTTATTTGACCCACACACAACTGAAGTAAGTTCCACCTGGCCATAGTTACTAAATGTGGTCCGTGCAGACACATTTTTCTGTGCTTTGTTGCATTAAGCAAAAACCACTGCTCACAGGCTTAGCTTCCAGCCAGCACTAACTCCCCCAAGGCTTTTTTAAGGAAAGGAAAGCAGCCTGAGGCTATTTTAAGAGCTCTTCTCCCTCCCGCCCGAGGCTGTCTGCTCTTTGGAATCCACCCAAAGTGGCCCAGACAGATACTGCAGGAGTCCAGGGGGTCAAGTCATTCAGCACCACCTTCTGGTTCCCCTTCTCTTGCCATACAAGGAAGTCCAGAGCCCCAGAAGGATGACTAAGCTACTGACCCAAGCTGAGGGAGGGTGCAGGCAGCGGAGGTTGGCCTCTTATTACCAGCCATCATACCAAGATGGCTTTGATAGTGTCCTGTTAAGAGCCACAAGTCTCTACTAATGAGCACTTAGTGTCTGAGCTCCCTGAATAAGAGATAAGTCCACTCAAAGGTTGAAAGAGCAGAAGTGAATGTTCATGATAACAGCATCTAAACTCTATTCTTCAGAGTTAGAGCTCAGGTCTGTCCTAGCTTCCCCTAGGAGCTGCCAGCAGGCACAGGCTCTGACCTGGCTTTGCAAGTTTCTCCTGATTCCCTGAAGAAGCTCTGTCTCCCCAGTGCCAGGACATCTCCATCTCTAATTTCAACCCTGTGGCTTCCAGTTGTCCTGGCTGGGAATTCACAGGTGCTTGCTGATGAAGGACTCTCAGGCTTTCCTCTTTCTCTCTCTCTCTCTCTCTCTCTCTCTCTCTCTCTCTCTCTCTCTCTCTCTCTCCACCCACTCCCCTACACCTTCAGCACTGACACATAACTGGATCCTTTCTCACAATATTCTGCTTTCTTGAGGCTTCTTCTTTTCTTTCTTTTTTAAAAATTTTATTATTTTTATTTTATGTGTATGAGTGTATTGCCTACATGTAGGTAAGTGCACCTGTGTCACGCAATGCCCGAGGAGGACAGAAGAGGCTGTCGGATCTCCTGGGACTGGAGTTAAGGATGGTTCATAGCCACCATGTGGGTGCTGAGAATTGAACCCAGGTCTTCTGCAAGAACAGCCAGTGTTCTTAACCGCTGACCTATCTCTCCAGCCCCACGGCTTCTTTTCAAACTCTTCCCTGTCCGTCATGTCACTATTTCCTGATTTAATCACTTGGGACTCAGTTGCACGCCTCCCATGTTTCCATATTACCTGGTCACATCTGCTAGAGTGTGTTCCCCTTGCTGTTTATTTGATGTTGTTTCTTCATCCCAGAGACTTCTAGACTTGAACTGACACCAGTGACTGCTACACAGAGAGAGGTGAGTCCGTGAGAGGGGGTCGAGACCTGGAGCAGCTTGAAGTCCCTTTTTTTCTAGAAAATGTAGTTTGGGGTATGGCTGGGAGACAGGAGTCACGGAAGGGAAATCAAGCTGGAAATGCACAGCCTCAGCCTCCATGCTGTGTGGCCAGTGCTGAAAGCAAGAAATCCAAAGAACGTGTGCTCAAGCTCTTATGAGTGTGGGCAGAGTCACGAACTTCCATGTATATGTAATGCCCACGGGACATCTGAACGAGGCTACAGTTTCCACAAACAGGTAACTCTAAAGAAAACAGCTCTGAAGGACAGAGTAAAAGCCGGTGCAAACTGATAGATTTTGAATGAGAATCTCAAGAATTTATAAATACCACTTGGAAGCCACTGCTCAGGGAAAAGTTCCAGAAGTGGGTTTCATAGAAGGAAATTTGAGGACCAAGTTGTTGGAAAACTGAAGTCATTTCCAGAATGACACCAGGATTTGGATGACCAGGATTTGGAGAACGAGCTCTTTCTAAATCATTCTGTTCAAAATGAAGAGTGTGGAAGAGACCATCCACAGGATGCCTCATTCTAGAAGAGCAGCGGGTCCAGTCCAGGATACACTCTCCTCAAGGCTTCCAGGGAAGGGCTCTCTCTCTCTCTCTCTCTCTCTCTCTCTCTCTCTCTCTCTCTCTTTCTCTCTCTCTCTTTCCCCCTCCCCTTCTCCTTCTCCTCTCTATCGCCCTCCCTCTCTCTTCTCCCTCCCACTTTCCCCCATCCCACCCCTGATACATTGGCAGGAGAAAAAAAAAAAACCTGTTTATCCATCCTCTGCAGTGACCCCACATACCCAACCTGCTCTCTGAGTGTCTACATTGGTTTTTGGTTTCCTTTGCCCAAATGTTAAGCTCCCATTGCTAGGAAAATGCTATTTTATTTCTCCCATAAGTTCAAATCCTTAAAAATTAAGAAAAAAGCCATTAAGCAAAAACTGAGTTGTTACGAACAATATTAGCTTTTCCTGTTTTTATCAAATCCTCTGCCGTTCGTTCTTCCCTCCTTCCCTCCCTCCTTCCCTCCCTCCCTTCCTCCCTCCTTCCTTCTTTCCCTCCTTCCTTCCTTCCTTCAGGGTCTGGCTCCTGGGACTCTCAAAGACAAACCTGATTCCTCACTGACACTACTCTGTGAATGAATATGGATGCTCTACTCCCTCCTCCAAACTGATTCATTCCATTTTATATATGTCCATTCTTTATTTTTTAATTATATATGTCCATTTTTCATTTTTTTAATGTGTAAAACTTTTTATTATTTTTATTTTATGTGTATGAGTGCATGTGTGTAAGTGCACCCATGTAGTGCAATGCCTATCTGTGGAGGTCAGAAGAGGATGTTGGATCCCCCAGAACCAGAGTTACGAATGGTTGTTAGCCTCCATGTGGGTGCTGGGAACCAGGTCCTCATCATGAGCAGCTGCTGCTCTTAACACTGAGCATCTCTCCAGCCCCCTGGTTATTATTTATTTACTCTTTTGGCTGTCTGGCTTTTTTGAAAAATCTGAGACTAAGATTTAAGAAGAAAGTTCCCCAAATGGAGTCAAGTTGTTGCAGCCAAGGCAGAACAGCTGAAGGAAAGAAGTCAAGTCACAGGCCCTGAGCCCAGGAGGGCAAAGATCAGAGCTGCTCAGTGCAGCTCACCAGCTAGTTAGGAGAGCAAGTGAGTCCAAGCCAAAGTTGAAGGAAAGCAAGGAAGTAACAAGAAGAGGCTGATATCTTGCCTTCAGCATGTGTGTGTAGCCCCAGGAAAGGAGTGAGGGCCCAAACCTTGGAAAGTCTTGTCACAAAAGAACCAGACGGCCAGGTACCAGCAGATGGGAGTCCATGCCTCCCGTCACTACAAAGATCAGAGCCTTTGTGAATGGAAGCTTCCTGTTCCATCTAGCTATTGCTGACATATGAAATCTATTGATTATTCTGAATATTGACACTTAATGGATTTTATTCATTCTAATTCAAATTATCTTGGGGGCTGGAGAGATGACTCAGTGGTTAAGAGGACTGACTGTTCTTGCAGAGGACCCGGGTTTGATTCCCAGCACCCACATGGGAGCTAACAACTGTCTGTAACTCCAGTTCCAGAGGAATCCGAAGCCCTCTTCTGACCTCCAAGGCAATGCACCACACGGGTGCACTCATACATGCAGGTAATACACTTGTACACACAAAATAAAAATAATAAATAATTTTTAAAAAAGCAAATTATCTTAATATTTCCAAGAAATGAATTTGATTGTGCCCTGAACTGTTGTCTCATCCATGCCGAGTGACAGTTCTTCGCCGCCTCCTGCTCTTCATATTGGGTGCAAGTAAATCTCTGCTAGTGTTAGATGTGAGGACAGACACAGGTGGTGCTCACACATACACAGGCACACACCCTCACCCATACACACCCTCACATGGACCAAAAATGCAATTATATGCATGTATGTAAACACATGCACTCACACAGATGTACACACTTGCATGTACAAATAAAAGTATATCCATGCACATACCCCAAATCATGTGTATACACACAAAAAGACAAAGGAGCACACATGCAGACATATGCTTAATGATCTATAATATACACACAGACACATATATGCACACACTTGTAAACATACATTCACACACACAAAGGCACACATGTGCATAAACTCAAACACATGAGCATGTATTTATTAACACATATGCACATATACACACAGACTCACACACATGCACGTTTATAACCATGGGCATGTACTTGTATAGCACATGTGCACACATGCACATACAGGCACACTCAGAATCTCACATACTGAGGCACACACACAAACACACAAATTTGCACTCACAGTCACCTTTACAAACACATGCACATCCTCACTCATGAACACTCATATACCAATGAACACACTCACAAAAAGGTACAAGCACACATATACATACACACATATGTGTGCATGCACACTCACACAGAGATGGGCACATACATGCACACAACACATCAGCACCAAAACATGTACACATATGCAAGCACAGATATACACACACATTTCCACAATCACTCACACACATGCACAGATACACATGTCCACACCTGCACACCTACATGCACTCACATACACATGCACACACTTACACTTGCACACACACATCAAAGCATATGAACACCTGCACACACGTACACAAGCACACACATTCAAATAGTCTCATAGACACACATTGACATTCACTTAGATGCACACACATAGTTAATCACACATGAAAACATGCACACAAATGCACACATGCTCAGACACCCACACAGATTCATGTACAGTTACATACAGTCATGTACACATGCACTCTGAAATTGACTCACTCAAACACAGACTAACAGATACACAAAAAGACATGCATATACACAATCACAAACATATATGCATATACACAAACTCATGTTACACAGACAACTAAAGCTCACTAATGTGTATGCACAAACATGTATACGCATAAGTATACACAAGCACATGGAAGCTCATATGCATGCACTTACACACCTGCATATATGCACACACTCCACCTTATAAGCACACATGTGCATGTACAGATTTGTACTTATGCACATCCACAAACATGAAAACTTACAGACATATTAGCAGACTCTCACATTCTGTGACATTCATACATACAAACATCAATACACATACACACATACACATGCACACAATATGTGCACACACGTGCACCACAAACAGATGCAAACATACACATACACTTGGACACATGCACACAGTCACACACACAGCTGCACACTCTCATACAAGTACACATGAACACTCATATTTGCACATGTTCACACATGCACACAAGTACACATCCTCATATGCCTGTCAAGTTGACAACTAACCATCAGAAGTAAACTACTGCTCAAGACACTGTTTTCAGAGACCTCCCCTACCCCAGCCTTCTGCTGCAAATGAGCACAGCTTTCTAAAAGTTCCCTTTTCAGTTGTGGCCCTGCTGTAACCTTCCAAGACTTTCCAGTGACTTTGGGCTCCAGTAGCATGCTAGTAGTTAAGAGTTTAAGACTGTCCATGACTCTCAGTGCCTAGTTCTCCCGATCCATGGGTCTAGTGGAGGCACTTGTAAGTCATACAGTACACGGATTTATTCCTTACTATGTAGTCAGTCATGTGTCCCCTCCCTCAAGTTCCTGTTGAAGCTATAACTGCCAGTGTAATTGTTTATGACTTAAGACTTTAAAGCGGTAATTAATTTTAACAAGGTCACAGTCACAGGACCCTAATCTGATTGATGTCTTTATAAAATGTGTGTGTGTGTGTGTGTGTGTGTGTGTTTCTCTGTGACTCTCTGTCTCTGTCTTTCTACCTCTGTCTCTCTCCCTGTCTCTCTGTCTCTGTCTGTCTCTGTCTCTCTCTCTTTCTCTGTGTCACTCTGGAGAGAAAGAGAGAGAGAGACAGAGAGAGAGAGGAGAGAAAGCCATATGTAAGCTAGAACAAAAAAAGAGAGGGCTCATCAGACACTGAACCTGAACTCAGACACCAGCCTCCGGGTCTGTGAGAAATAACTCTGCTGTTTGAGATGCTCAGCCTATGTTATTTTGTTATGGTAACCTGAGCTGATTAACACAATCCAGCTTTGCAGAGTTAAGGAAAACAGGCATTAATCTCTTTCACATAAATGAGAAAAAGAAAGGATAGAAAACCTGCTCTGTATCTTAAACCATGAAGCCCATAGAAGAATGAGGCTCAAACTCAAGTCTTAATGCCAACATCCTAGACCTTTCCTCTCACCCCAGGTCACAACACTCATATTTTTGTGTCATAAAAAGAAGACTTCAAGCTTAGTATAAGAGGGCACACCTGTATTCCCAGTACCTTGGGAAGATAGCAAGTTCCAGGCCAACCTGAGCTGCATAAAAAGACCCTATCTCAACAAAAACAGAAACAACAGAACAGCAACAACAGAAAGAATTGATAGTTGATTACTGATAATTTTTATATCAGAAATGTATAAGGACAGGGAGTGCGGCTGTAACTCACTTGGTCATGTGCTTGCTTAGCATACACAAGGCCTGGGTTCCATCCCAGCACTGCACAAACAGGGCATGATGGTGTTGGACCCCCAGACTGGGGTACCCAACATTCACGGGAGGTCACACCCCAATAACTCAGTCCTCAAATCAGGAGATGCAACAAGCATGAGGTTTATTACATCTGCAGATGGGCCTCCATAAAGAGAAGCCCCAAATCAGCTTACAAGCTTCTTTTTAAAGACAAAAACTACAAGCGGCGGCTATGTGCCAAGCAGAGGTAGGGGGGGATTTCTGGGATGACTTCCAGCTTGGGCAGAGAGCATGAAAAAGGTCAGCTCAGCTTGTTCTTAGCAGTAAGAATTATTTTTCATTTTTACTTCTTTGTACAGTTTTTCTCAGGCCTGGGGGATTTTAGTTTAAATCCATCATTTGGGGGGACGTGGGTCCATCAATGGTACACATCACAATACCTGCACTCCAGAGAACGCAGAAGACCAAGAGTTCACAGTCATCCTCGAATACATTAGACAATATCCCTCCACACAAAAGTTTTCAAAGAAAGAAAGATGGGACATGAAATGGCTCAGCAGTTGTAAAAGGTGCTTGCTGGACAAGCCACACTACTTAATTTCAATCCCTGAGACCCACATAAAGGTAGAGAGAAAAAAGTAACTGCACAGAGCTGCCTTCTGACATCTACAAGTATGCATTGGTATACACATGCCCCCAACACACATCGTACACTTAATAATAATAATTAAACAATTTTTAAATTTAAAAAGAAGAGACCATTAAAAAAAGAGATGTGACTTGGAAGTACATTGCTTGCCATGTAAGCCCAAGGACCTGAGTTTTGATCCCCAGCACCCACATAAAAAGGTGGCCATATGCCTTGCAATTCAAGTATGCAGGGGGCAGATTGGAGGACCCCTGTGGCTCACTGCCCAGCCAGCACAGTTGAATCGGTGAGCTTCAGCTTCAGTGAGCAACCCAGCCTCAAAAAGTAAAGTGGAAAATGGTAGAGAAGGCTACCCCATGTCACCCTTAGCCTTCACACACACACACGCACAACTACACCCACATGCTTGTGTATATGCCCACTCAAACCAGCACACATTCTCAGACATACACACAAGAAAGAAGGTGGCATTCCAGAACAGGAATGCATGCAGAAGCAAAGCCATGTCACTGACTTTGTGGAGCACTAAGAAAATATCAGAATTCTGCTCTCACTAAACCTAAACCTGCTTCCAGCCTCCACCACCCCCTACAGGGAGCCAGGCCAAGAGGCAGCTGCAGACTGCGCCTCTGCAGAGTCGACTTCCACTTCACTAGTGCATCTGCCAAGGAGACACTCAGATTCTGAAACATGGAGAGAAAGAGTCCGGAGGGGCCAGCTCCAAAGCTGGGAGTGGCATGTTGTGCCTCAGACACAGGACTAGGGAGTGGGGAGGGGCACCACCTGAGGAGATGCTCCTGAAAACCTCCTTGACACAGGCACCAGGACAAGGAGCTCCTGTGTGAACAAGAAAAGTGTTCCATAGCACTAAAGACGCAAAATACTAGCACAGGGGGCTGGAGAGATGGCTCAGTGGTTAAGAACACTGGCTGTTCTTCCAGAAGACCTTGGTTTGAATCCCAGCACCCACATGGCAGCTAACAACTGTCCGTAACTCCAGTTCCAAAGGATCCGACAGTCCCTTCTGTCCTCCACAGACATTGCACAACACAGGTGCACTTACCTACATGCAGGCAATACATACACACACACAAACACACACACACACACACACACACACACACATAAAAAAAAAGTAATAAAGAAAATGTTTTTAGAAAAATATTAGCACAGGATTGATCCCAGGACATCAGAAGAGGGTTTGTCCAAAACACATTTCCAAGTAATATTTGATCTCTAGAGAAAGAAGACTCACACATCCACACACATCTCCACACATCTCCACACAGCACAGCTAGTGCCAAAGTGCTGCTGCTAAACAGCTCCAGGTGCAGCTCATCAGGTCCATTTCCATGAGGCTACAGCTCAGTGATAGAGTGGTTTTCTGGCCTGTCTGAGGCCCTGGGTTCTATCTCAACCATCACATTTTTTTAAAAGCTTAATTATACATATATATGTATATATATAAAATGTCATAATAAAACCCATTACTTTGCATCCTATAATAAACAGGAGGAAAGCCGAGGTTGAGGATGCAGCCCAGTTGATAGTGTGTCTAGCATGCATGAAGCCCTGGGTTCAATTCCCAGCACCTTATAAACCAGGCACGGTGGCACATTCCCATAATCCCAGCACATGGGAAGTAGAGAGGGAAGATTAGGAGTTCAAGGTCATCCTCAGTTACGTGAGACTTTGTCTCAAAAAAAGATCGTGCCCTCTGTAGCTACAGGGGAACAGGACATTGCCTCGTCTTCTCCGTCTTGATGACAGCAACAATAATAAAGAAATAAAATATTAATAAGGAAAACTCAAACTTTTTAAAAGAAAAGGTGCTGAAATAGTATGCGTTCCCAAAACAGAAGCTGGTCCTATCAAACTCAACTCACTGGCAAAACCTGAGGGAAGATCACAGTGATGACACAGGGAACACTGGAGTTACCCCAAGTTTCCAAGTGACTTAATATTGGGGGGGGGGGAGCACCAGAACTCAGGAGATCTTCAAAGTCAGTCGCTCACTTGCTAAGGAACCATCCATCGGTATTCTAGTTTATTCTGTTGCTGTGATAAACACTATGACCAAAAGAAGCTTGGGGAGGAAAGGGTTGATTTTATGTTGTATGTTACAATCCATCATGAAAAGAAGCCAAAGAAAGAATTTAGGACAGGAGCTTGAAGCAGAAACCGTGGAGGCATGTGGCTCACTGGCTCACCTCTAGGCTTATGCCTCTTACACAGCTCTGGTCTGCCTGCCTAGAGATGATACCACCCATGGTGGGCTGTGCCTCCTATATCAACTAGCTAGAAGATGACCCCAGACATGCCCATGGGCCATGGATGGAGGCCATTTTTAGGCTGAGGTTGGTCAGAAGAGGGCATTGGATTCCCTGGAACTATAGTTACAGATGATTGTTAGTCGCCATGTGGGTGCTGGGAATTGAATCCAGGTCTTTAGCAAGAACAGCCAGTGCTCATAACCACTGAGCTATCTCTCCAGCCCCAGAAGAGTTGTTGTTTTTTTAAATTTTTATTTATTATTTTTATTTTATGTGTATGCATGTATTGCCTTCAAGTAGGTAAGTGCACCTGTGCCGTACAATGACCTCCAGAAGGGCTTTTAAAAAGACTTTGTAATTTTTTTAATTATTTTATGTGTATGAGTACATTGCCTAAATGTATGTAAGTGTACCTGTGTCATGCAGTGCCCTCGAAGGTCAGAAGAGGGTGTCAGATTCAGGGAACGGGAATAGATGGTTGTTAGCCACCAAATGGGTGCTGGGAATCAAACCCTGGCCCTTTGCAAGAGCAGCCAGTGCTCTTAACTACCGAGCCATCCCTCCAGCCCCAGAAGGAAGATTTTGAAAAAAGGATAGAAAGAAGATAGGAAGAAAGGAAGAAAGTGAGGGAGGGAAGGAGGGAGGGGGACAGAGAGAGAGAGAGAGAGAGAGAGAGAGAGAGAGATCAAGCTGCTTTGTACTTTTAAAAGTCTTTCTGGAAATCCTGTTTAACAATGTTAGTTTCATCTTTTGAACCAAAATACAGTTCTAAGGCTGGGAAGTGATCCTTGCGATGAATGTGGTGCACTTGGTTAGGAAGGAGGGTGAAGTGGATACTGGACTGTTCACCTCTGCCACAGAAGGAACTATCCCATAGCATTTTCCCCCCTGAATTTAAAAGATTTATATATCAATTACACACCAGCATAAGAAATTGTTTTCTGGGGGATCACACAGAACCGAGTGAATTATTAAGGACTGGAAATAAACATCAAATGCAATTTGAAGGGAGTCTAAGATTTGAGGGTCTCACACTACAGCATTGGAAGGAATTAAGTTTGAACATTCAAATATTTTCTGTGTTTTTGTGTTGTGTTTTGAGACATGATTTCATCTAACCTAGGCTGGCTTTGAACTTTCTAAAGCAGCCAAGGATGACCTTCACTTTCTATGTGCCGGGACTGCAGGTGGGCACACTACTCTGTTCAGTACTGGAGATGGAGCCTAGGCCAGTACACTACCGACTGAGCAACAGTCCCAGCCCTCATTCTAAGATACTAAAGCTAACCTCTCACCCATGATGAAGTTGACCAGCTGCAGAATTTCAGTGAGTATCCACATTCTGAAAATTTTCCCAGGACACTCACGGAGCGTTGAGCTGGGCTGGGTTGCCAGTGGGCGGGTTGTGGGAAAAAGCTGGCTCACTGACACCCACCAGGCACTGAGATACAGAAGGCTGTTTGGTACTGGCCCTACATGTTTCCCCAAAGGCCTTCCTTACAGAAAGCTCTGAGAGGTGGGTAATAGGAATCAGTAACACAGAGTAATAAAACAACAGGTCAAACATTTAGATTGAAGGAGAAATCTTGAAATTCAGGCCTGTTATTTGATATTTTCTATGTCATTTAAAAGCCACATTAAATTATAAACTGATTACACTAGTGAGGGAATGGAATGTTAAAGTATTTCTAAGGAGTAAAAATGTTTAAAACTCAGTATAATATGCATATCATATTTTATCCCATAATTATGTGTTAATTCATGTAAAAATACAAATAAAAATACACTAAAACATGATGGGGGACTGGAGATGTAGCTACGCTTGTTGAATGTTTTCCTAGCATGTACAAAGCGCTGGGTTGTGGCCACAGAACCAAATAAACCGAACATGGTGGCACATGCCTACAATCCCAGCACTCGGAACGTGGAGGCAGGAAGATCAGGAGTTCAAGGTCATCCTCTGCTACTAAGTGAGTCTGAGGCCAGCGTGGACTACATGAGGTCCTGTCGAGAGACAGGAGGTATTTGAGAGAGGCGTGTTAGAAAATAGCATCATTTAATACTGAAAAATTGAGAAAAGAAGATGGCGGCTTTTAAAAGCTCTTTTCTTTTTAGTTGTTTAGAAAGCCAACCAGTAGCCCATCAGGGAGACATTTCAGAGAAACTGGAGTAGAAAAGGTAGATTTTAAGCTTCATGCGAGTGTATGGGAGGATGAAGAATTAATGACTTTTAAATATTTCTATTATTAGAAGCACAGAAATAGGATGGGAATTTGACTGAGAAGGAAATTTAAGGAATGTTGTACATTTGCTTACCCTGTCCTCCTCCCTATTTTATTTTTTTACATCTCCACTGCTCTCTCTCTCCCTTCCTCCCTCTCTTTCTCTCTCTATTTTCTGTCTGGCTTCACTATTCAAGCTTTCTCCATGTGAAGAGCAAACAATCCCAGAAACTGTTTTTTCTGGTCATCTTTCACTGTGACTAGTAGGAAGCAGCACACCAAGCCACATCCACTGCCTAACCTGTGGCAGAAGGGAGGCCTCACCTCCCAAATTGGCCAGGCTGGCCAGGCCATCCCCTCACACACTCAGGGTGTGAGCGAGAAGTGGTTCCCAGAAAGGTGGTGGGCACTGTGGCAGCTAGACAGATGGAGACAGAGCAGAGAGACATCAGAATATGTGAAGTGACAGAAGTGATCTGCAGCACAAGCTTAACAGTGAGGACACTCAGCTCTAAAGGACTGGCTCATTGTAGTAGAAAGCTGGGTAGTAAGAAAGGAAGGGAGGGAAGAGGGAGGGAGGGAGGGAGGGGGAGGAGAGAGAGAGAGAGAGAGAGAGAGAGAGAAAGAGAGAGAGAGAGAGGGGGGGAGGCAAAGAAAACCCAATTGCATATAATTGGAATTTATCAAAAACATCCTGAAAAGGAAAATTTTGGAGCTCAGTCTTGGCAAGATTTTCAGTATCATTCAGTTGACACAGTATAGAAAAGAGCTCAATAATTCAAGTTTGAAGATATTTAGTATCATACGGGGACTTGAGAGATGGCTGAGTGTGTAAGGTTTAATGGGTAAAGTCACTTTCAACTAAAATCTGATAAGTTGTATTAAATCCCAGGAACCCAAACAGGAAGAGGAGATGACTGGCCCAATCCATACCACTTGTACCC
>NW_008345053.1:5654092-5659029 GCF_000622305.1 Nannospalax galili
AGAGGGAGGAGAATAAAGAGTGGAGTGTTTAAGGAGCGTTCAAGTGACAACTACTTGAGCCACAGACTCAACTACAGCTATGACGTGATGACCACTTCTCAAATAATGCAATGCAAGGCAAGACAGAGGAACAGATCAGAGACGGTGACCAGGTTTGGCCCTGCGGTGCTTTCAGGTGAGAAATGCCCCATAGTCTCCAGTATTTAAACATTTGGTCCCCAGTTGGTGGTGCTGTTTGGAGAAGCCACAGAGCCTTCATGAGGGGCCTCACTGGAGGAAGTGTGTCATTGGGGGCCGGCTTTGAGTGCTTACAGCCTCACTCCACTCCCCTGTCCCTCCTTGGTTGTGTTTGCCATTCAAGATGTGACCCCTCAGCTGCCTCTTCAGACAGTTTGCCTCCCCCATCATTGGGGGCTCTCCTCCAGAACCATAAGTCAAAATAAACTTTTTCTTCCATAAGTCACTACTGGTCATGGTGTTGTCACAGCAACAGAGAAGCAAAGGAGAACCACCCCCCAGACTCAGGCCCAAGACCCTGGGTTCTCACTCTGTTGAACAGACTGTTTCTTCTCGGAGTCAAAAAAAATCAACACAACTCAGACACCATCAGCCCTGGATGCTGAGAGTGAGATCCTGGTCACTCAGGAGAATTGAGCTGTCCACCCTTGACACCTTGACATAGTTCTGTCCTCCCACTTGCCCTTGGCTGGGTTTTTGCTCTGACCATGCTCACTCCTCCTCCTTCCTAGGCTACCAGTTCCTGTAACAGCAATAAGCAGATGTTGTAGGGGCCTTGGGATAGAGGGAGAGATCCATAAAAACCTCAGGAAGTACAAATTAAAACCTGGAGAAAGTGTCCGTGGGACACTGACCTGCGCCACTGACAGGGATGTGGCTCCAGGTACCTGCAAACTGAAAACTCATTTTTTATAACTTTGGGTCTAGCTGTTTTTCTACTAGTTCACCATGAACACTGTTGGTTCTACACTGGAAATAAAGAGACTTTTACATGTTATTAACATTTTTCTACTTTAAAATTTTCATTAAAATTTTCTTCTTCGGGGGCTGCAAAGATGGCCCAGTGATTAAGAGAACTGGCTGCTCTTGCAAAAGACCTGGGTTCGAGTCCCAGAACCTACATGATGGCTAACAACTGTCTTTAACTCCAGTTCCAGGAGTTAAGAATTCAATGCCCTCATCATTGCAGAAGAGGGGGCGGAAAGATTGTAAGAGCCAGGGCTGGTTCATGAACACAAAGAGGTGAAGGTTTCCAGGGCACTGGAGCCTTGTTAATGTGAACCTGTGGCAGTGGTGGCATCAACCCTGGGACCCACGTCAGCTCAATTAAACAAGGGCCCAAAGGGGAGGTGAGAAATAGGTGGCGGGTCAGCACTAGATAGAGAACTATTTGAGATTGATTGCTGCTGGGTAAGGGAGAGTATGATTACATATGACCACTGGATGGGCTGACCAGACTCCAGTGGACACATTTACACTGAAGGACATTTTGGTACAAACACCTAAATGAAGAGGTCTTAGTATGTGCAGCGAAGTGCGTGAGGTTCAGCGGGGGGATGGGGGAGGCATGGATGGGGAAGGGGGCCTGATTTTGTTTGGGAACTGTTGTATGAAATTTAAAAAGCTCAACAAAAAATTAAAAAGGGGCTGGAGAGGTGGCTCAGCAGTTAAGAACACAGGTTGTTCTTGCAGAAGACCTGGGTTCGAATCCCAGCACCCACATGGCAGCTAACAACTGTCCATGACTCCAGTCCCAGAGGATCCGACAGCCTCTTCTGACAGCCTCTTCCTCGGGCATTGCACAACACGGGTGCACTTACCTACATGCAGGCAATACACACATACACATAAAATAAAGATATTAAATAAAATTTTTTAAGTTAAAAAAGAATTCAATGCCCTCTTCTGATCTCTATGAGCATTGTATGACATGGGTGTGCTTACATATGAGCAAGAAACACTCATACAGAAAAAAAGAATATTTTAAACTTTTTCTTAATTCATTAAAATTAATAAAAATGTGATATATAGGGCTGGAGAGATGGCTCAGCAGTTGAGAGCACTGACTGCTCCTGCAGAGGACTCGGGTTTGATTCCCAGCACCCACATGGTGGCTATGAACCATCCTTAACTCCAGTTCCAGGGGAATCCAAAGCCCTCTTCTGACCTCCGTGGCATTGCACAACACGGGTGCACTCACTTACATGCAGGCAATACACTCATACACATAAAATAAAAATAAAATATTTTTTTAAAATGTGATATATATGCAATATTACTCAGCTCTAAAGAAAAATGAAATAAATTTACAGCAAAATGGATGGATCTAGAATGTGTAATATTGAGGTCATCTACTCTCAGAAAATAAAAACCATGGCTTCCCTCGTATGCGGATCCTGGCCTATAATGATACAGGTACATATGCAGGAATCATTCTCTATTCCATAAAACCCCATAAGCCTTATCCCTTTCGGACAGTGACTGTGAGAGTTGGGCTTCCTTTTTGACCCCATTGACCTCCAGCACAGTGGGAAATGGACGTCGCTGGACACTGACTTGTTGGAAGTGCTGAATGAGATGATACTATTCTCGTTCTTGGTAACTACTTTTTATTTTGCTATAAATTTTCAAATAAAACTTAATTGTTTTTGAAAAGGCAGAGAAATCAACCAAAACAGTGTATGGTAATGCCATGCATAAAGAATAGTTTACTTTGTAAGCTGATTTTTATAATAGGAAACATTTTACTTGACAAATTAAGATGTTTTACGATGTGCAATGTAATGTTTGCTGAACATATACTGTAAAATAATTAAATCAAAGGAATTATATATCTATCATCTCCCTTCTGTACATTTCTTGGTGAGAACAATTAACTTCTACTCTCAGAAATCTGCAGGCATAGACTACATTATGGTGGTAGTTAAAATTTTGTTTATGTGACAAGGTGTCTGGAATAAAGAAACTGGAGGGAGGGAAGGCCTGCCTGGCTCATGTTTTGAGAGGGCACAGTTCATAGTGGTGGGAAAGGCACGGCAGAGCAGCTCCATGGTGGGAGTGTGGACAGTGTAGTAGCAGGGAACAAGACCAGACCAGGGTTGTACTTACTGCTGTTTTTAAGTGAATACTTGTAACCTTTGCCCAACATCTCCCCATCCCCCTCCAACCCCCAATAACCATCACTGTGTTCTTTACTTCTTGTAGTTTAGCATGGTTTGTTGTAGTTTCTGCATGTGAGTGATATCACGTTTGTCTTCTTGTCCGAGTTTTATTTCACTTAGCAGGCTTGCTATGACAGAATTTCCTTCGTTAAGGCTGGCTAGCATCTCACTGGATACATGTGTGTGTGATTTTCTTCATCCATTCCTTTTGCTGATGGACACCTGAGCTGCTGCTGTCTGTTAGCTAATACAACTAAGGCCACAGTGAACATGAGGTAAACGTGTCTCTTTTAACATACGGATCTCGTTGCTATGATAAATCAGAAGTGGGATTGCTGGATCACATGGTAGTTCTATTTTAATTATTTAGGGAACATCCAGACTATTTTCCACAATGACTGTACTAATTTCGATTCCCATTATCGTTATACAACAGTTCCCTGTATGCAGGAGCTTAAAGAATTAGTAGTTATAAGCTCACAGTTGTATGCACCAACAGATGCCACAGGTCTGTGTTTACACACGCAAAACACATTCAGATGTAGCGTTTCAAAGCTGAAGGATAGAACATATTTAGCATGACTGCAGCACAGCCAAAATCATCTTTCTTTTCTTTTTACAAAATATTTTATTTTATGTGCATGAGTGTACTGCTTGCATGTACATAAGTATACCTGTATCATGCAATGTATGCATAGGTCAAAAGAGAGCATTGGAGTCCTCTGGAACTGGAGTTAAAGACGGTTGTTAACTGCCACGTGGGTGCTGGAAATAGAACCCAACCCCTCTGCAAGAACGGCCAGTGCGCTTAACCGCTGAGTCATCTCCCCAGCCCCTTTTCTCTCCTTTTTTAAAGCTTATGCTTACTGTACAAAATAATGGGTTTTATTATAACGTATGCATATCATGTGTTTTGCTCTTATGCAATACTCTTTAACAGTTTTATCTATTTACTATTGTATGTGTGTGAGAGAGAGAGGGCACACATGTCAAAGTCAGAGGACAATTTTCAGGACCTAGTTCTCACCTTCTGCTTTGTGAAATCAGGGTTTCTCTTGTTTCTGCTGCTGGGCTGCCTACTCCAGACTAGGCAGCCTTCGAGCTCAAGGTGAATCCTCTGTCTCTGTCATCTGTCTTGCTGTAGGAGTGCAGGGATTACAGAGGCATGTGCCTCAGATTCTGGCTTTTTTGGAGGGGAGGGGTCCAGAAATCAAACTTGGGTTGTCAAATTTGTGCAGCTAGTGTTTTTACCCACTGAGCCATTACCCTAGTTTGTATTCCCACCACACCAAAGGGTCTTGTGTAGCCCAAGCTGGCCTCAAACTCACTCTGTAGTCGAGAACGACTTTGAACTTCTGATTCCCCTACCTCCATGCCCTCGAAGTATTGGGATTACAGTTGTGCCCACAATTCCCTTGTTTTCATGTGTGATCATTGCGGGGGGAATGGGAGAGGGGGTCAGGAATAGAACATAGAGTTTCATACATGCTGGACAAGTGCTCTGTCAGCTGAGCTCAGCCCCAACCCTATGTAATACTCTCCCCTCCCCTCCCCACACCCTACTGGCCCTCTTCCTCTTCACAAATACTTGCCCCTCTGCTTTCAAGGCTTTTTTTTTTTTTTAATTTTTTTTTGTTTTTGAGACGGTCTCCCTATAGTGGGGGCTGCCCTGGAGCTCACTGTGTAGACCAGGCTAGCCTTGAACTCACAGAGATCCACGTGCCTCTGCCTCCCAAGAGCTGGGACTACAGGCTTGCA
>NW_008345053.1:5659082-5669218 GCF_000622305.1 Nannospalax galili
CTGCGCGAGTGCGCTGTCCTGTGCACCCAGCCCCAACCCTATGGTATTCCCCCCCCCCCCCTCCCCCCCCCCTACTTGCCCCTTTCCTCTTCACAAAATCTTGCCCCTCTGCTTTCAAGGCTTTTTTTTTTTTTTAATTTTATTTATTTTTATTTTTTTGTGTAGGAGTGTATTGTCTGCATGTGTGTAAGTGCACCCATGCCTGTGGAGGTCAGAAGAGGGTTTCAGATTCCTTGGAACTGGAGTTACAGTTGTTAGCCACCATGTGGGTTCTAGGAACTGAACCTGGGTCCTCTGCAAGAGCAGCCAGTGCTTAAGAGTCATCTGAGTCACCTCTGCAGCCCCTCGAGTCTAATTCTTTTTTTAATTCCAAAATGGTTTCTTTTTTCTAACTGGGAAATATGTATGCAACTTACTTTCCAATAAAGATAACCCTCTTCATTTTCTAAGTAACATCAAAAATGACCAAAATGCCAAAATGGTAGATGTTCCTGAAAGAGAAATTTTATTTTTCCCACTTTAACACCATGATTATTATTGTTTTCTTGTTTCACTAGGTGTTGGACGATGAGGAAACCTCTGTTAATCAGCTCACACCTAAGTGCTAAGAAGAAAATAAAATTATTCTGTAAAAGAGGGTTTAGTACACATTATTGATGAAATAACCAAGGGAACTTAAAATTCATAGAGATCACTTAATTCACACAAATAATGTGATGTCTTGTTCTCCATTTCTTCCAATGTCTAAATATCATTTCAGAGTACCAGGGTTCTGCTTGAAAGTCATGGGAAACAGGCAACTTTTTATATAGAATTTAAAGTTAACTATTCAGAGGAAAGAATTCCGATAGAAAAATCTGAAAGGAAATGGGATGGAAGTGTGTGGGTTGAAGGATGAATTTTCTAGTCTAGCAAGAGGTTTTATTTCTTCCTAAATGTCCCCAAATCAGAGGAAGACATGGAAAGGAGAAGGGTGGGGCGGGGGGTGCACCGAGGATGGCTCTTCAGCTTGGGCTGCAGAGCCCTAAGTCCACCAGATGGTTGGAAGAGGAGGAACCCAGCAACACAGGGTAGAGGCGGAATCTGGTTCCTAGGAAGTCTGATCCACGGAGATGAGGGCAATGTTAGGAGCCAAGGAGATTCTCCTTAGCAACCACAGTCTTTTAAACTGCTTACACTGTTAATCTGTGTCTGATATGCCTGAACGAAGTCCCCTAGGGTTCAAGTGTGGAGGAGAAGGAGGTGGGGGGAAGGAGTTCTGCCTGGTCTTGGTGTTCTTGTCTTGAACATCCTGCAGTTGATTCTTTCCAAACTAAAAGGATTCCCTTTGTGGAAACAGAAACAGAGGATTCCAACACTGAACACTGATTTAGAAAGAAACTTCCCTGTAACGTTAAACATTGAAAAAAACTCTAATAATTCATAAGGAACCACTAAGTTGAAATGTGATGGAGGTATAAAGGGGGCCAGGTGTGGAGTGAATATACTATCTCTGCCCACAGTCTCTTTCCTCAGCCATGACAGCCAAAGGAACTGGGGGAAGTCATCATTTCTCCTTTCTTCAAACTTGCTCATTTGTTCATTCACTCAACAAGTGCTGATGAAGCACCCACACCCTGTAGGAGGACTCAGGGTGACAAGAGGTAAGCAAAGTCTTCTGGGTTCACAATACTTAGAGTCCAGTGGACAAACCTGCCAAAATCCAAAGTAAGCAGGTGAAGTGAAGATGTGGTGTATGTGACTTGCTGGACGGCTGGCCCTCTGGAGGAAAGCAGGAAGAGAGGAGTGTGTGTGGAAGTCAGCTTCTAAGAGTCATTGTGGAAGGCCTCGTCATAAAGGTGACCTTGAAGAAGGACCCAAAGCCAGCAGGCAGAGCATGTTAGAGGAATGTTTGAGGCAGAGGAGAGAGCAGGTGCAGAGGCTGTTGTGTGCATGACTGGACCTCAGGACAGTCAGGGGCTGGTGGGCTTACAGAAGAGTACATAGGCCGAGCAATGGCAGTGGATGGGTGAGCTGGATGCACTCCAAGTAGAGGGGGAGGCGTTTGCTCTGGGTGAACAGGTGTTGCTGGAGCACACACAGGGCCCTGAAGTTACACTAAAAATAAACTGTGTGCGTGTATATGCAGGTTCATGTATGCACAGGTTCATGTGTGTGCAAGTGCATGTGTAGAAGCAAGAAGTCAACTTCTGGGTGTCATTCTTCAGGATGCTGTTCATCTTATTTTCTTGAAACAGAGTCAGTCGCTCATTAACTTAGAACTCACCCATTCCACAAAGCTGGCTGTCCAGCAAGCCCTAGGGATCTATCTATTTCCATCTCCCCAGAGCTGAGATTACAAGCATGTGCCAGCTTTTTCTATGGGTGCTGGGGATCAAACTCAGGTCCTCATGTTTGCAAAACAAGCACTTTACTGAGTCATTTCATTAACCCCTGAGTAACATTTTAATAGGCCCACTTTGGCATCTGTATCAAGGATACGCAGCCGGAAGGTGGACACAGGCAGAGAGCACAGGTACCAGAAGAATCTATAGCTTTGTCCGGAGCAGCTGTGCAGCCCCAGATGGTAAGCAGAGATGGCGTGCAGCCCAAAGCACAGGCCACCAGGATGGTCGGACAGACTTAGATAGCAGGGCTGGACAAGTACCTTGAGACTTCAGCATTTGTGTCTTGAATAAAGACCAACAAAGGACTTCTACTGGGCCACCAGACAAAGTGAAGTGGCCTGGGTGAAAGTGGCTGATACAGTTCAGCAAGGCTCACAACAGCAAACAGTTCAGCAGAAACTGTGTGAAACCAGGTAGTTGGAACATTGCCTGCTGCAGCTGGAGTTTTGCTCTGGCAGCGAGTAGCTGTAGTGACTGTGAGGCAGAGCAGCTTCTTTGAGGTATCTGTGGATTGTTTACAGCAGCCAGGTGCAGGGAGCACAGTCCAGCTGAGCTTCCAGAAGGACTGCTTGGCTCACCATCCTGTTTAGTGCAGCCAGGTACCAGGGAAAGGTCTAAAAATGTCAGTTAGGGAAATCAGTCACCCTGGCCCCTGTCTTTCAAAAGGAAAAGTTATAAAGGCCTATGAAGTAGTATTTAACAGGGCTTTACTTAGTCAAGTACTCCTGAGGAGAGTTGGGCTGCCTTATCTGCCTCAGTGACTTCAGAGAGGAAGCCACAGACACTTACCACCCATCTTCCTTTTCACCTTGCCCTAGCCACCTCCCCAGATGGCTCTCCATGGTCCCAGTGTTTGTCCCCTGACCCTTCAGTCACCTCTAATGAGAACTGGACAAGAGGGATGACATCTCTCTACATAGGTTCCAAATGTTGTAACTTTTGGCCACAGTGCCCTCTTTTTTCTGGCTGTTGGCAGGTGCTTGTTTGAATGGAGGCCTAAAGGCAGCAAGTGGTCAATACCCATGAAAACTGACCTTCGGCCTATAAGGCACTAAATACTGAAGGGAAAAAAAGAGCAGGTGTGCTTGGAAGCAGCTCTTTCCTTCCTGAAACTCCCAGGTAACACCTCACCACAGACTTGGACAGCACCTGTTGTAGCCTCAGGGATCTTGTACCACTTGTACCCCTCCTGAATTCAAGGCCTACAGAGTCATTGTTCCTGTGATATAAATGTGTGCTGCTGAAAGCCATAACATTTAGGAATAAGTCAAAAAAACATGCAGTCTCTCCATCCTGAGTTGGATTCTTTCATAAGGCCAAGGGTATATGGGGACCTCTAAGGTTAAAATACACTTACTGAAAAAGACAAAAAGAAGCCATGGCTGTTTTTCCATCTTAGCTAATGTTATATATTAATATGTTGATCCACTGGGTCAAAATTCATCAGAATAGTGGTGGTGGAGGATCCATTTTCTACCTGAAGTACAGTTTTTCATGTAATAAAGATTCAATGTTTTTGAAAAGTATGTTCATAAACTTGACAATTCTATGTTTTGTTTAATTAATTTATTATTTATTTTATTTATTTATTTATTTTTGTCTTTTTGAGACAGGGTCTCCTTGTAGCTCCAACTGGTCTGGAACTCACTATGTAGACCAGGAGCCTGCCTCTGCCTCCTGAGTGCTGGGATTAAAGGTGGGCACCACCATGCCCAACTTCTATGTTTTGTTTTATTTTAAATTTGCAATGTCTTATTCTAAAAACACTTCTTTAGAAGAAAAAAGGCATTATTCATAAAAAGGGAGATAAAATGTCTAAATTCATTTGCATATATATATATTCACAATGTTTCTAAGCTATGTTCTCACTTATATAACCTGGACTTGTTTCTATGTCGATATAGCAGTATTTTTTTTTCTTTGATTTAGTTATTTATTTTTATGGGGCTTTTTGCTATTCTAACATTCCCCCCTCTGAAGAGGTAACCCTAAAATCTTTTAAGGATTAGATACAAGCTCCCAAATGCTTTCAACATTTTTGGCCTTTGGAACAGAGTATGTTGCTAAGAGGCCCAAGGACATTTTGACTTTTAGCCAAGAAACTGGCTACTTTTCTTTGGGGTCTTTTTACCCTAACTGCGTAGCCAGTTCCTACCTCCTATTCTTATCACACCATCCTCTGAAGAGGTTACCCAAATTGCCAATAGGGAATAGGGATGCAGACCAAACTATAGCAGTATTTTAATATTATTCCAGGATATGTTTTTGCCATAACAGTCTATGTTACACATTTGATGGTAATTAACCAATCCTCTCTCAGTTATAAAAGTATGAATTTCATCAAAACACAAAAGACATTTGGCTAAGAGTAAAATCAGGGTGCAACACATTTTCTAGAGTGTTGTCTGCTCCAGAAAGACGTGGGTGACTAAAATTCCTAGAGCATACACCCTAGGCCTTGAGCAGCAGAAACCTCTGTGAGCAGAGATACTTACAGCCTGTATGCCCCAACTCTAGACACCACTGTCACAGGAAAATCAAGGGCAACCCTATGCCATCTTCAAATTAATCACCAGGTGGTATTCTCTTCTTTACTTTTAAAATAATGCTCATGAACAACCCATTATCAATTCATTACAGCAGTTCCTCTGAGGCTTAGCATTCATTGGAGTAAGGTAGACAGCCTGGTAGTGTGTGTGTGTGTGTGTGTGTGTGTGTGTGTGTGTGTGCATTTCCTGACTGCGTTCCCAGAAGTTACACTATGGAGGAGGGAGCTGAAGAAGGCAGCAAATTGGCACATTTCTGATGAACACTGGGGTTTAGGAATTGCTCCATCAAATCTGGAAGGTAGAGATCCTTGTCCACAATGGGTTTTTGTTTTTTTTTTTCTTCTAAGTTTGTTTTGATGCTTGGAGATCTGAGTTATGACGAGGCAAAAATTCAATATGAATCTGTGTCCTCCATCTTTGCCTACAGTTGCCTTAATTATATATATGTATATATAATCTATCATCTATCTGTCTATCATCTATCAATTATCTATCATCTATCAATCTGTCTATCATCTATCTATCTATCATCTATCTGTCTATCTATCATCTATCTATCTACCTATTTATCTATCTATCATCTATCATCTATCTAACCAACACAGGAAGGAGGCTCGGATGCTGCAACCCCTCCTGGGAACGATCCCAGTGTAGCTGTTTATGTCACCTGTTTCTTATTCTGGGGATGAGTACTGAAGGGACAGCAGGACTTGCTAGACTGAGCTCTCAACGGGAGGCATGATCTCCATCACTGCACAGAAAGTGGTCAATCAATCACCCGCAGATTGGATAGGTATTTCAACATTTGTGCTTTCTAGTGGAAACGTAGGGATCTGTCGAACAAAACAAGAGCAGCGTTCGGTAGAGTGGGAACCTGCCAAGCCTTCCTCGTCTCGCCTTCTGTCCCTTTCGGATTCACCAGCCTCCAGGCCTGTCTGAAAGGGTGTCGCTAGGGGTGACGTTTCCACGTCCTTTCACACCCAGTTCCTTCTGTTCCACCCGCGACAACCTGAGAAGCCTCCTGCTACAGGGTTCCTGGAAACAAGAGCTTTGTTAATGGTTGCCCAGGAAGGGGCATTTGAGGATCTGCTCACACATCCTTCCTTCCTGATTTCAGAATAGAGGTGAAACCCGGGGACCCAGGACCTTGAACAGAAGTCTTGGGGCGCGCCACAGTTCGGAGCGCCACGCCTGGAAGAATCCTGCTGTAAGCTAGGCTCCGCGCGCCCCGACTGCCGCACCGACCGCCCCGCTCCCCCAACCGCCGTCGCCAACAGCCTCGGTGCTCGCGTGAAGTCCGCGGTCTGCAAGGGCTCCACGCCCACCTGCGGAGCTCTCCCCACCGCTGCGCTCCCACGCACTTGCAGTCCCCTACCCAGCGAAGCTTTCTCCATCCCCCACCTGCGATGGCACCCAGTCCTCCACTCCACCTCCCAGGGACCGCTGCACAGCATCCCAGGCGGCGGGAGGCGCCTCCCTGTCCTCCACGCCCATCCTGGGGCGCGCCGGGGTCCTGGGCCCGACCCGACCCGCCCTTGCGCTGAGCCCCGCCCACCACCACCACCCATTGGTGCTAGGGCCTGGCGGGGGCGGCTCCAGCTGGGTGAGGGAGGGGCAGTGGTTCAGAGGCTGGCGCTCGTGGGCCGGGTCCTCACTGCCTGCTGCACACCAGAGCGATCTGGTATTCCTCGGCCTCTTCGCCATGAATGATGACTCCTCGTCCTCCAGGGGCTCCTTGCCGAAGTACTTGGAGCATCTCTCAGGGGATGGCAAAGCCATCGGCGTCCTGACCAGCGGCGGGGATGCCCAAGGTGCGCGCCTGCCGGGTCTACTCCTGATTCCCTGGCCAGGGTGGGAGGGGAGGGAGGCAGAGGAGGGCTGCAGAAGAGGGTACCCGGTGGGGAGACGGGGAGAAACACTGCGAGAGGTGGGTCCGGGAGAGGGGAGGAAAGGTACCGAGGAGACGCGGTGGGGCAAAGGATGGATGAGAGCCCAGGCGAACCGGTGGGCCAGGGGCGGGAAGCTCTGCCTGACTGGGAACGTCAAAGGACCTGAGGAGCAATCCCGGAGGGCGCAGCCCCTTTGCCGGCTTGCGGTGCAGAGGGTGGAGGGATGTGACGATAGGATCCTTCATCCGGAAGATCAGTTTTCAATCTCCAGGTCTATTACTTGAACGAGGCAATGGAGGCGGCTAGTGTCTGAGTCATAGGATGGAGACAGGGGTCCTTTCTTAATCTTGGGTACCTCGAAAGCAGCAGCAACCGCCCCAGCTCTGAATTCCCGCTCCACCCCATCGCTCGACGAGTCGTAGGGAAAACCGAGGGGTCCCCGCTCGCTTCCTATCCACGCGCACCTCCCACGCGGCGCAGATGGCGTCCCCGCTGCTGCACTGCGGGACGCGCGGCCCGGAGTGGGGGAAGGCGCGCAGGGGCCCCTCTCGGTGTGGTTTTGGGTGTCCCGCTGGGGAGATTCTCTAGGTTTTCTCCTGCAGTCTTCCGGCTCCAGGCCCTCCCCGGCAGCCTCCCCAGGACAGGAAAGACCAGGAAGCTGGGACCTGGGACGTCACTGAGCCCTGAGCTCCGGCCCGGCTTCCCTTTCTCACCCAGTGGGGAGAGCCTGGGCTCAAGGCGGAAGGGACCGGATTCCGGAACCCTCGGATGTGATACATTAAGAGAATATTTAAAATTTGTGTGGGGGGCGGGGAGGGAGAGGGAGTGAGAGATTGAAAGACACTAACAGACATTGTATCACGCCTCCGACTCGCCATGGGTTCACTGGGGACACGTGGGGAGCTGGGGTTCCCAGATAGTGGGGTTTCCTGGTCCGCTTTAAATCCAAGATGAGAACACCATGCCTAGAAATTAGTTCCGCGCTTCCCAGGCGGATGTGCCCTGGGATCGGACTCGTTTTGTAGATGTGTTCCCTGAGCTGGGTTTTGCTTTTGGTTTTCCTTCCTTCCCTAAGCCCTAGTTGAGTGCTAAGGCCCCGATGCCCCGCAGTGTCTTGTCACGTTGTAAGTCAGCCTGGAAGGGGAGGTTTAGGGTTGGCGCCCAGAGCCCTCGCCCTCTGTCCCCCACCAGCCGGTGACCTTCCCTTCGTCCTTGAGCGGGGCGGGGCTCGCGCGGGGGCGGCAGGGTGGGGGGCTGGGGGAGGGGCCCGCCCCCCCGCGGGGGCCCACGGGTGGGGGGGCCCGGCGTTCCCCGGGGCGGCGGGGGGGGCCCCCCCCCCCCCGCCCCCCCCCCGCCCCCCCCCCGGGCTGCCCTCCGTCGTGTCGGGGGGGGGGGGGGGGCGCGGGGGGGGGGGGGGGGGGGGGGGGCGGGGCCCCCCCCCCGCCCGCCGTGGGCGCCTACGTGATGCGGGGCCCGTAGTCTCCGGTGTGCGCTGGAGTCCCTCACTCCCGCGCGCACAGTTGCAGCATCCGCGGGGATCAGCATCAGGTGCAGGACCGTGGAAGCTGCAGCCGAGCCTGAGGGGTTTCCCAGTGCCCCTCCTCCCACTCTCTTAAAGGCGCCAAGGGCAGTACAGGTCATCGTAGGCGCTCCGCCTGGCCTGCCTTCCTCCTCCGAAAGCAGGATTGTACCAATATTCTACTAAGGAGAGCCTAGCTGTAAACATTCCTCACCGAGGGCCGGTCTTTCAGAGACAAAATGTGATACAGCGCAGGGTGGGGTTGGAAAATGGAAGTGAGATAAGAGATAACATCACTGACTTACTCAAATAAATGTATGAAGATGTCCATCTCTCGGGACTGCCCGGAGGTCTTGCCCTGGGACCCCCCCCCCACCCGCATTGGCTTCCCATCAAACTGGAAGGGCAAAAGCACGTGCATCCCACCACTGAGGCCTGCTAGGGTAGAATGCCCAGCACTTTGAATCCTACTGGGGCAGAGTAGAAACTGCAACGACAGGAAGAGGAACTGGTCTCTGTAAGGCACCAGTGCTTCAAGGTCAGACCATGAAGGCTATTTTAGAATTAACACGCTGATTCTATTGGAAGAACAATATTGATGGATCATCCTTTTGAAATCCCTGTCTAGGCACTAAAATACTCGTGGCATGTTTAGCAGAAACACTTATTTTCCCTTCTCCTTCTCACGTTATGGGTCTGCCACAGGTGAGGAGTGGGGGATGGGAGCTTTAGTCTGGATGCTCTCTCCTCAGTTGAAAAGGATAACTTAGACCCAAATTGCATGAGAATGTTAAGTGTTTCTTGGTTTGTATAAGCACCAGGTTCATGGGAGATGGCTCTTAGCCTAACAGGTGGCATCCAGGATTGCTTGGCCCCTGAGTTGCCCCTGGGGAAGCCAAACAGCCAGCCGTGTGTGTGTGTGTGTGTGTGTGTGTGTGTGTGTGTGTGTGTTGGTGTTGTGTCTGGTTTTTCTTGGAATGTGTGTGAACAGTCATGTCTTGTGATACTATCTTTGGACCTGTTTGAGGGAGCTCCTGAATTTCTTTTTGAGAAATCTTCCTTTGAGACCCGCTAGGAGGACCTGAATTCTCAGTAACCGTTTTCCAAACCCCTAGATGATTCCTTGGATGGTGTTTATCCTACCCTCATCTTTTCACGTTTTTACTTTGACTTCATCAATACCCGATTTTCCCTGAAAGAGAATTTTGCTCACAGCTAGAGGTCAAGGGGAACCCATTCATGTCTTAAAATAGCAGAATTATGGTAAAATCTATGCTGAAACGACCTCTGCACTTTTTATGTGCTAGGATCTTTAAAGTTCTTAACTCTGTGCCTAAATACATGACTCCGAGGTACTGATGTCTTCATTTTGGAGATGGAGAGAGACCCATGAAGAGGTAACTTTTTGAGGCCATGAGGCTTATACCTGGTTGCAGCAAGATTTAAACCCATGCCTCAGGAAGTCTCATCTACACTCTCCACAGACCATGTTTTCATGGGGTGACAAGACTGTGCTCAAAAGTGAGTGGTGCGCAGCTTGCTCCGGAGTACAGAGGCTCTTTGCAGCTTTGGTAGGGGACAGAAGAATGCCTTTTTTTGCAGCAGTAGCAACAGTAAGGTGAGTCAAACTGTGTAACAGTTTGCTACATACAAAAGAGCAATACACTGTGGGGTGTGGTGATCCACACCTCTAACTCCAGCACCTGGAAGGCAGATGCAGGCTGATGTCAGTGAGGAGGCCAGCCTAGTGAGTTCCAGACCGCCTGGGGCTACAGGACACCCTGTCTTAAAA
>NW_008345053.1:5669263-5675010 GCF_000622305.1 Nannospalax galili
AAAGGAATTTATATTATATCACTATAAAATAATACCAAAAATTAACCATTAATTTCACTTTAGCCTGCTCCACATTGCTGGGTAGGCAAGCTTACCTTAACTAAGTACCAATCCCCAGACAATATTTTGTCACCTACAGAAATGGTTCATTGTTATAGACACTGGCAGGCTAGCGAGATGGCTCAGCAGGTAAAAGTGCTTGCTGCCAAGCCTGATGACCCAAGGTCAATCCCTAAGTCCCACATGGTTAAAGGAGAGAACTATTTCCTGTTCTCTGACCTCCACATGTGTGCTCTGGCACATGTACAAACCTCCATAAATAAATAAACACCATAAATGAATTTAATAATTAAAAGAAATAGGCTGTGACGTCTGTAGGGCCTTGCATGTGGTGGAGCTCAGAAGCCAAAGAGAACCCTTAAGATGGGTTCAGTCATCATTTGCTTGTGGCAACATCAACATTACAGTACTTAGCAAAAAGTCTGCTTAGGTTCTATATGACTCTTTCCAGTCTTGGTGAGAATAATTAGCAGTAAGTCACTGCTTGTTATGAGGTACGTTTGATGTATGAGCCAGTGAACCATGAATGAACTGGCTTCCTTCAGTTCACAGATCCAATGTCAGGAAACTGTGGCTTCCTGTGGATAAAGATAGAGAATGTTGGTGCTGGCGAGATGGCTCAGTGGTTAAGAGTACTGGCCGCTCCTACAGAAGACCAGGGTTCGAATCCCAACACCCACACGGTGGATAACAACCATCTGTTACTTCAGTTCCAGGGAGTCCATCGTCCTCGTCTATCTTCCCTGGGTACTGTGTGACATGGCTGCATTTACATACATGCAGGCGTAACACTCATATACAAAAAAAAACAATTAAAAAAAATTTTAAAGATAGAGCTTATGGTCCACAGTACAGTGCCCAGTGCAACTACAGTCCTAGTCACAGCCTGCTGTACAGCGCACATTTTGTGGCCTCCCTCCTACCTAGAATCATGACTGGGAAGTGGTAGATACTTGTCTTAGACAAATTAAACCCTCACTAATCAAAATTACTTTTTTCCTCTCTTAGCGATTGGTATGAACTACTAACACTTGGCGAGGGGAGCTTTGAAACTGCAGCTTGAAGTGTGTGGTGCCCACAGATGTCACGACCCTTCTGTTTTATACACTCAGTCTGTCTCACATTTGCAAATGCAGTCAGACACAGATGGAATATGTTTTAAAATATCATCTGCACCCAATTATCTGTGGACTTTTCTTTGTCACTACCCCCTAACCGATGCAATGTAACAACCATTTATACAGTGTTTATATTGTATAAGGTATGGTAAATAGTGCAGAGATGTTTTAAAGCACATGGGAGAGGTTGTATAAAAACCATCTGTCACTTTATAGACAAGGCTTTAGCCTCCTTGAACTGGTTTCTGAAGGGGTCTTGGAATCTATTTCCAGAGACTGTCAAGGGAGATGCATATTTTAAAAATATCCAGTTAGTGTCCTGGTTGGGCCCCTTCAGTGTGGTTCTGAGTTCTGGGGATAATGGGGCCTGGCATTCCACAGCAGTGTGTGTGTGTGTGTGTGTGTGTGTGTTACTTGCGTGCTTGCTTCTATCCTAAAGCTAACTCTGATGCATGTTCTTTGGTGGGATTTTTCCAGGTTAAAATATAATTATTTTGAGCAGAAAATAGTTTCTCAGAAGCAGCGTGTGAGAATTACAGTGCAGCCACCATCACAGAGTAGGGGCTTTGTGCGATTGCATTGTTATTTATTCATTTATTATTTTGTGGTGCTAGGGATCAAACCCAAGGCTTTGCACATGCTAGGCAAGTAGTCTACCATGGGAACCCCCCCATCCTGGTGCATTTATGAGTGTAGGAATGTATGACATGTACTCAGATGACTCTTAGAAGCCAAGTCACCTTTCCAAAATAAGTAGACAAAATAAAACCCCCATGCATCTTTTCCTCTTTGATTATAAAGAACTAAAACCTCTAATTGCAAACACGCCTTTGATCAGGGGAATCTGGGCTGTCTAAATATTGACCTGATGACCTGCTGGGCTGTCAGAAGCCATAAAATTAGAAGTATGAAGATAAGGTAGTGACTTCCTGAAGGCAGAAGTCAAGACACAGCCCTGTGCATTCACTACCACGATCACCCTGTGATCATGTTAAACCTATATTAAACTGGTGCATGGAGACGAAGAGCCAGATGGTTGTTAAGCAAAGAGCTGAGTCACTTTTTAGTACGCTCTTCAACAAGCTTTGACTGGTCCTGTGTTTTTATTTGTTACCGAGTCCCTCCCTGGAAGCAGCCCTCTCCACCTCTCCATTTGTATGGCTTTGCCACCTTGTCCTTTGAAATTACAGCAATTGTGCTTGTCAGGATGGATGAAGCTTTAAGACATAGCCAAACAGTATTCTTAGATTCAAAGAGACATGCGTATTTTTAGGTCCTGGTTTCTGGCTCTTCTACTAGAGCTGTGCTGGGGGTTCCTTTCTCATCTGCAAGATGAAGCAATGAATCTCTCCTCTCTGTCCTTTGTCCCTGTCCCATCCCCCCTTCCCAACCCTTTATTGCACATCTTCAAGCAAAAGTAGGATACAGTGTCAGAGTGGAAAGACAGAACTAGGGCCCCTGACGGCACTACACCAGGAGGACCTATTCACTACCTTCTCCGTCCTTAACATGCTTATAGTCACCAGGGGGATACCCTGAAGATCCAGATAGACTGGGTCTATGTGAGGCTGAAAATTCATATTTGGAGTTCCTGGTGCTGGTCTTTCCCCAGGTGAGACACAGATCAGTGGGGCGATTTGTTTTCAAACCCACGCTCCTGGGAGCCTTGGGCGGTCATCCTGTCTGGTATTTTTCAGCTCTGGGTTACTATAATTCAGAATATTTCTCTTATAGAATTTTACCTGAACAGGTTCTCTAATGTGTGATATTTTAGTAGAACCAAGGAGTCCATCTCTGTCACTGTCATGATGTGAAGCAGTAGTTTGTATGTCTCAGAAGGAACCTGGACCTGGATATTAAAGAGCTGCACTTTTACAGAGGCCCAGGGAATCCTGAAATGGTAGAAGAGAGCCAGCAGAAGCAGGCCAATGCCTCAGGGGGTTGAGAGGAAGTGGTCTTGGGTGAGGTCCTGGCAGACACAGCTGGGTGTGGACTTTGGAGTTACCTGTGTGAACTGGGAAGCCCTGTGGAGGTTGCTGGCTGCCTCTGATAAAGGTCCCTTTCTGGAGTGGAGAGGCAACTGAGAACTCAAGCTTAGTGACTCAGAAGAAACAGGAGCAGGTCAGGTGGAAGGTTGAGGGGATAGGTTCTGGTATGGGACAGGACAGGGCTGCTGTGGACACAAAACCAGGACAGAGGGACTTTTCAGTAAGTTGGGGCGTGAGATGGGTAGGAATTCATCTCCTGTAGCAGGATAAAGATAGGATGCCAGAGCAGGAAGTACAGGTAGGTTGTCCAGAAGATGTTTTTTACAGTGATGCTGATGGAAAACAATAAAGAAAAGTCAATTCTGTCAACTCCTGGAGCAGAACGCTCACCAGTGTTTGAGGAAGATCTGTCTGTGTGGCAATATGTGTGCAATACCGCAGTCATTAATAAGTAGATTCAAGAGCATCTCTTCAGCAGGAATTAGGCCTACATTGGCAGCCTGTATTTTATAGGTAATGATAAGTGATCTAGTAGGCATATTAATGAAAGTAAAAGAAACAGGAAATTGTGTGTGTGCGTGTGTGTGTGTGTGTGTGTGTGTGTCTGTGTCTGTGTGTGATTTAATCCACTATTTTCTTCCCACACCAAGACTGAAATCTGGTGTGTACTGACATCTATAGCAGTGTCATTTGGGGCAAGACACACAATGGGAAGAGCTACCCTGATGGACCATGTGGAATGAGCTACAAAGGCATCGTCATCTGCAGTAAAAGGATCCCTACATTCAATGGGACATCTGCCTTACTCCTCCAAGGCTCAGGAACACTGTGGGAAAAGGAAGAAAAAATGCATGGGGGTAAAAAGGAAAGTTGTCTGCTGGGTGCCCATTATCTCACTACAGCAGTGGCTATCTGCACAAGACCAGAGGGACTGGGCCCATCAGCACTCCGTCCTTGATGGAGAAGGAGCGCTTAAGACTCCAACCTTCTCAGGGGAGGTATAAACTGTTAAAGATTGCATGGGGCACATTTCTCAGTGCTGTAGTCCCTGATACAACTCTCAGGGACGCAAATACCCACCCATCCTTATGAAGACAACCCTGATGAAATGCAGTGCCACACACACACACACAGGCGCACAGGCGTGAAAATAGGAGCCAAGGGAAGAAGAGATTTGATGAGGGGGGAAGGGGGTAAGAAGTTATATATATATATATATGAAGTTGTAAAAGAATAAAATTCTACATATTTGTGTGAAAGGTGTGAGTATATGTAGGGCTCATGTGACAATGGTCTTGTATCTGCACAAGACCAGAGGGACTGGGCCCATCAGCACTCCGTCCTTGATGGAGAAGGAGCGCTTAAGACCCCAACCTTCTCAGGGGAGGTATAAACTGTTAAAGATTGCATGGGGACATTTCTCAGTGCTGTAGTCCCTGATACAGTGCTCTCAGGGACGCAAATACCCACCCATGCTTATGAAGACAGCCCTGATTAAATGCAGTGCCACACACACACACACACACACACACACACACAGGCGTGAAAATAGGAGCCAAGGGAAGAAGAGATTTGATGAGGGGGGAAGGGGGTAAGAAGTTATATATATATATATATGAAGTTGTAAAAGAATAAAATTCTACATATTTGTGTGAAAGGTGTGAGTATATGTAGGGCTCATGTGACAATGGTCTTGATGTTCAGAGTGGTCACTGGGACATCATACACTCTTGTACTCTCAGATCTCAAGGCCTTTCTTTGTTAGCCTGCAGCATTTTCCATTTGGCTGACTTCCTTCACCTTTTTGAGTTCATTTCTCAAGATCGCGTTTCCCAAAAAGCTACTCGAGACTCTTGGCTGATTGTTGTGGTGCCTCCTGGCACCCTCTACACCCTCAGTCACCATGCCTTGATTGTTATTGTTCTCCTTAGCATTTATGCCCTTTACAAGTGGGTCTAAATCTATCTGTGTATTTGCTTATTCATCCATCCACCTTGGGTGTGTGTGGCAGAGGAGTGTGCCGCTCCCACTTGTGTGGACACATGTGGAAGTTGATGTCAGGACTCTTCCTCGACTTCTCCATCTTATATTACAAAATGGGGTCTCTCACTGAAACTGGGGCTCACCCTTTCAGCTAGGCTGTCTGACTAGCAAGCCACCTCAGCCACCCCATGGAGGCCAAAAGAGGGCATGGGATCCCCTGGAGCCGGAGTTACAGGTGGTTGTGAGTCTCCTGGCATGGGGGTGAGAATCAGACTCGGGTCCTCTTGAAAAGCAGACTTTTAACCACTGAATCATCTCTCCAGCCACTCGTGCTCATTTTCTGATAAACCAGTAGGAGCCACAAGCCATCTGACTTTCTTCCACAAGGAGTTTAGATATTGAAATGAGTGTGTGGAAGAGTCCAAGTACTGTGAAACAGACAAGTGCTGTCAAGGGTTCAGTGAGGAGATCGACTGCACCCTTCAGGTCACAAAGGCCATGAAAGGATGAACCCAAATTATGACAAGGTTTTATTAGACTGAATGCTTTGTTGTTCTTAATTTTGTTAACTGGCATTTAGTATTTGCACTAATAGACG
>NW_008345053.1:5679781-5698276 GCF_000622305.1 Nannospalax galili
AGACCAGGCTGGCCTTGAACTCACAGAGATCCGCCTGCCTCTGCCTCCCAAGTGTTGGGATTAAAGGCCGGTACCACCACGCTCGGCATAAGGCATAGGCCTTTTTTTTTTTTTTAAAGACAGGTTCTCAAACTGGGCATGGTGGCACATGCCTTTAATCCCAGCACTGGGAGGCAGAGGCAGGTGGATCTCGATGAGCTCATGGCCAGCCTGGTCTACATAGTGAGTTCCAGGCCAGCTGGGGCCACAGGGAAACCCTGTCTCAAAAAGACAAAAAAAAAAAAAAAAGATAGGTTCTCCCTGTAGCCCCAGCTGATCTGGAGCTTTCACTGTAGACCAAGTTGGTCTCATCCACCTGAGATTCACCAGTCTCTGCCTCTTGAGTGCTAATTGCTGAGAGTAAAGGCATGTGCCACTACGTGTGCTGCCACGCCTGGCTGCTTGCCAGCATTTTTGATGATCTCACTGTTAGAAAGAGGATTGTTCCTGACATCAAGAGAGTCAAAACAGGATCCTGCCTATCACCTTACAAATGTTCAAGGCAGCCCCTAGCACAAAGAAGCAGTTGGCCCCAGGTGTCAGTAATGACAATATTGAGAAACCATGTTCTGTGGAGAGCCAGCTCTGCTTGCTTGAATGCTGTTCATTGGGGGAAGAGCTGTAAGCTGAGGGCCATGTGAGGGTTTAATCTTTGATGTTGTAACTGAAACTTTCAATCCTCTCTCAGGTTTTGGTCCTTTCTTTTTGTAGTTGTCGTTTGTGTGTGTTTTTGTTCTTGAATTCTGATATTTAGATGTCACTAGACCTACGTCTACCAAACTTCACACATTTCAAAATTAAAGAATTGATAGGAAAACATCTGATGGACCTACATCTAAAAATAGTAGCTCTTTCTTCTGAGGTAAACCAGATTTATTCACCACATCTGTCCCTTATTAGAGTTCTGCAGAAAAACAGAGCCAACAGAATATGTAAGTCATGACTTATTAGATTGGCTCACACAATTAGAGTCTGGAAAGTTGCACAACGGCCTCCTCTGGCTGGAGAGCCAGCCAGAGGAATAAGTAGATGTTTAGTCTAAGGAGCTGGAAGTCTCAGTATGAAAGAGAAGCCAGTGATGCATTGGGATTTTGTACAGGTAGCAGTTCTTTTCCTCAGTGACAGTAAGCATTACCCGAGTTGAATCAACTTGGAATATTGCTATCTACTATCAGTGTAAAAATCCTACTTCTGTAATTTTAATATCTAAAAATATCCCTAAAATCTACAAATGTTTTCCCAATTTTCTTGACAATAAAGCCCTGATGACCTGGAATAAAGCTATGTGTAATCCTGGCTCACCTCTCCTGGTCTGAGGGCCTGTACCTTTCTCTATAGAAACCCACACTCACAGAGATGACTGAACTCCTGAGAGCCCTAGGTCACATATGCAGGAACATCCATACTGCCTTTGAAAATTCCAAACCTTCCGAATTCTAGTGTGCCTCTTCCAGGGTCTGGGTTAGGGATTGTGAGCAGCTCACTGACTGGGGATTGATGAATTAACCCTTAGATCCTGTGCCCTGGATTGATCCACAAAAATAACATTTGTGCTGAGTCAAAACCAACCCGGACTGTATAAGACCTTGCCGCAAAAAAACACTAAAAAAAGAAGAAGGAGAAAGAAAGAAAGAAAGAAAGAAAGAAAGAAAGAAAGAAAGAAAGAAAGAAAGAAAGAAAGAAAGAAAGAAAGAAAGAAAGAAAGAAAGAAAGAAAGAAAGAAAGAAAGAAAGAAAGAAAGAAAGAAAGAAAGAAAGAAAGAAAGAAAGAAAGAAAGAAAGAAAAGAAAAGACCACCCGCCCCTTTACTTCACAGTATAGAACACTCTTGGAGGAGTTTTGAGCACTTAACTGCAAGGGGCTATTTGCCTTCTGATTGCAGGATACAGAATGCTTGCCTTTGACTCCATTGGTCTTTAGCCAAACACAGAACTGAGGCATGTGACTAAACTGATTTATTCTCAGACCTTCTGGGAATCAGGAGTTGTTGAGCTGTCTTTGCAGTGGGCTCTTCAGACCGCATCTTCATAGGAAGGCTTGTTCCTTAACCTCAGCACTGTGGCGTTTGGGGTGGGATGATTCAGGTGTGGAGTCGAGGGTCCTGTGCAATTCCCCGGTGTTGAGTGGCATCCTGCCTCTCTCTGGTAGATGCCAGGAGCATGCCTCCCCATAGTCATGATAGTCAACAGTGTCCACAAACCTTGCTGAGGTCCTCTGAAAGCTCACTCTTACCGGACTGAGGGATCACTACCCTCACCCTATTTGGGTTCCAATTTAGAAAATGCCCAGTATTGTTTTTTTAGGCATCATTTAGTAATTCATCCAACACGTTTGTTCATGTATATTCTAGTTTCTGAGTTTACCTAGAACGTCCAAGTTATCAGATTGAACTGGTTAGACAGATTAGTATTAATTATTTAAGCAATGGATCCTAGTTGTCCTTACCCTTCTTTTCTCTTGTTCTCCCTCTCCATCCTCCTCTCCCGAAAATGTGTGAAAAGTATGTTAACCTGAAAACTCTGGTATTTCTGGTAAAAGCCTGGCACCAGATTTGGCTGAGCTGTTTTGTCTGGCTGCTACTTGCTGTCTCATAAATCTGGGTCAGGCCTACGTGTGGTGCATGCGGAGCCCTTGGGCTCCATTCCGGGAGCGATGGGAAGGGTTTTTGGATTAACCCCATTGTTCTTTCCTATGTAGTGAGCTAAGCTAGCTGTACGTTTCTTTCTTTTTCCCATTTATTTTAATTCCTCTTAAGCTAGGGTTTTTCCTACAAAAACTACAGAAGGCTGCAATTTCTTAGTGATGGTAAAGGCAAGACCAGTGAATGTTTTATCTCAAGACCGTGTCCAGGGCAGGCTGCCCTGGATTTAGGTGGATCCAACCCAGAGTGGGAATGAGCCACTGAGTTAATCTGGTCTCTTCTCATGGCCAAAGAACACAGTCTTATTGTTTTTAGTTTAATTATGTGTTTAATAGCCTACTGTTGAAGGTTTTCCTACAGATTTAAAACAAACCATTCTTACAGTCTTTTAAATATGGACAGTTTAAAATGTGGGTTTAATTTCCTGTTGTTGAAGATTTTCCTGGAGGTTTAAAACTAAAATGTCTTTCATCTTAAAAAGAAGTATTTAATAGTTTGATGCTGTACGTGGACAGCCATTTGTAAATATTACCAGAGCTCATGTCTCATCTTCCACACTGTGAACAAAGACCAGGAGAATCCTGATCTCCTTAGCAGCTAATCATATCTCTATTTTACATGCTAATTCAAAATTCACAATGTATTGCTCTAAGTGTGTTGGATGTAAAGGAAGAAGGGAAAAAAGAGCAACATCAGTTCAGCTGTGGCCTCCCTGGGGCTGCTCAGAGGCCACCCTCCCTGGGGCTGCTCGGAGGCCACCCTCCCTGGGGCTTGGAGGCCTGTGGCCTCTGTTGTCCTTGTCATTTCCTGTCATCGTGTCTATTTCTGGTTTATGCCAGTCTGACTTTCTGCCCTGAGCTTGACTTGTCAGCCTGTCACCTTAGCTTCTTATTTCAGGCCCCAAGCACTAGAGCCTGACTTAGATACTGTTAAAGAAGGTTTGGGGCTGGGGATGGGGCTCAGCTCTGGGTTTGAGCTTCAGTAAGGCATAAACTGCCTGGCAAATGCTGGTGATCCCAGCACTCAGGAGTTAGAGACAGGAGAAGCAGGACCCCAGAGTCATCCTCCGCCATATAGCAAATTCAAAACTAGTCTGGGGTGCATGAGACCCTGTCTCTAAAATAAATAAATAATAATAAATAAATATAAATAAAGTATAGAGCTAAAAGTAAAAGAAGGTTTGATAAGTTAGTAGAGTGGCCTCATTTTTTTTCGCTCCTAATAGAAATCCCCCCTTTTGTTAGAAATATGATTACGTTTCTTCCTGGGTGGGTAGGATGCACCCCCTAACTCACTTTAAACGCCCAGTGTTTATAGTGAGAAATGCTAAGCTTGTGTAAGAACAAACTCCTGAAAGCCCTTCCCAGCCTCCACGTTTTAATTCTAAAGTGCAAGTGCTTGCAATCCCAGCCTGGGTACTCCCTGGTAGACTCAGCCTGGAGGAAGGCGCACAGAGGTGACTTCCATGCAGGTGTGATGTAATCTGAGTAATATCCATGACCTTGGAATGTGCTGACAGTGCCTTGAGGCCAGGTCACAGTGCCTGTGCTGACTTTCTTGGGACTCATTCCTCTGTTGCCATGGTCAGTATTGTCATCAAATGTCACTCCTCTAGTCTCTGCTGTTAGCTTTCCCTTCCCCAACAATTTTTCAAAATTCGGGATGGTTATCTATATCCCATTCAAACACATCTCTGATAATTTTAACAAATTGTTTGTGCATTTGAATTCCTTAAAGGCCAAACTAGTTAAACCACTATGTCTACCTAGAAATAATAGCAGTGGTACTTGAGGGTGTAGTTGTGTGCATCACCACAGGTCGTCTCCTGTGGCGATGTCTCCTCCACACTTTCCCAGGTCCAGCCCTTGCACTAACATGCATGCATGTTTATTGCACTGGCTAACTTACACCGATTCACAAAAGGCTAATTCAGATGCTCGAGGCCTCCCCTTTTTATTAGCTCACTGGCCAGGATGCATCTTGAATAATGGTAATAATTACAGGGGTGAACATCATCTTTTATTGAGTGCTTACTCTGTGCTAGTTCTTAGGCTAAATTCATTTTTCATTTCTGACCTGAAAATCCCCACAACCATCAATGTCATGACTATGGTTTCAGACAATGTAGATGCAGTTATCATTCTCAAATTGTGAAGGAAGATGGACTTTCTCCCCTGTCTATGACGTTTTTCCTCTCACCATTGTGATGATGTCACTGTTGTGATGGCATCACCGTTGTGATGGCATCACTGTTGTGATGACAGTGGGATGGAGTGAACTTCCACTGATGACACTGGTGCCGTAATCCCCCACGTAGATTTGACTGTGACCATGGAAGAAGGCTGGCCTGCCTCTTTCCTGCTGTGAATGTTAGCTTTACAGCTTTCCTGAAATTGTGTACTTTTAGCTTTGGCTTAAAGAAGTCAAACAACGCCAGAGGGCTAAATAAGTCACGGTAGCGCATTAGTGCTTGCCCAGGCACCAAGTGCAGGACTGTACAATGGTTTTTTGTGTTCTAACCTAGGTTAGAGCTGACCTAGCCTTACCAAGGACAAGTTCTAAAGCTTTGTTCTCTCTGTAGGAAGTTTCCATGAAGTAATTAAGCCAGTTCCTTCAGTGCCCTAGAGAGAGGTGATCAGAGTCTTCTATGTGGGGGAAGACCTTTACACTTTTGGGTTTTGTGTACGTGCCCTTCCTATGGGCAAAATCAAGGCATTCTTGAACTTGGAAAACCACTGGCAAGGTAGCATGGTGGTTTACACCTATAATCCATCCCAGAACTCAGGAGGCCTAGGCAGGGGGAAATCCCATGGATTTGAGGCCAACCTGGGCTACATAGTGAGTTTCAGGCAAGTCTGGGCTGCAGAGTGAGGCCTCGTCTCAGAAAACAAAGCAAGCAGTAGCTTGCCAGGATTTTCTAAGTCTGCGTCCTTTTCTGAATGACTCAGAGAAGTGTATCTGTTTCTTCTTTTTGTTTTCCAAGTATGCTTTCCTTAATACTTTGGGTTTCCCCAACATTTTGGGCTTCCTTACTCTTTCTCTAAGGCTCCTTGCCATGTGGGCTGCCAGTCCACCATGTATCTGACCTCCATGCCAGCGTAAACGCCTGACTTTTCCTTCTCCGTCTCCTCTGGGCAGCTGCTGAGATTTACCGCTTGCCTGTCCTGAGGATTTTTCTTTAAAATGCTAATAAAATTGTCCTCAAGCTTAAGAACAAAAATAAAACCAAAATAGGCTGGAGACATGGCTCAATGGTTAAGAGCATTTGCTGCTTTTGCAGAGGACTGTACTTCAATTCCCAGCACCCAACACAATGGGCAGCTCATGACCATCTGTAGCTCCAGCTCCTGGGGATCTGACACCCTAGCCTTCTTCTGGCCTTCTCAGGCACTCTCACACATGCCACACACCCATACACAAAAATAAAGTCTTTGAAAAACTAAAAGTAAAGAAAAACGAACAAAAAAGAAAACTATTGACATAGAAAAATTTTAATGCCTTATTTACTTATTTTGTGTTTTGGGGACAAGGTCTCCCTGTAGCCCCAGCTGACCTGGAACTCACTATGCAGACCAAACCGGCCTCGATCTCACAGACATACGCCTGCCTCTGCCTCCAGAGTGCAGGGATTAAAGGTGTGTGCCACCATGCCCAGTTTGCTGCCTCTTTTAAATTTTTATTTGTCTATTTACTTTGTAAGCAACATGCTTGCCCTCGAGTTCTTTGATGGAAAAGTGAGGAAGTCACGTTGAGATAGCACCGTGCAAATGAGAAACCTGTCGATCCATCGTAGAAGATTTTGACAAGCCAAGGCCTGTTTTACCATGAGATGGCAATTTCCTGATGGTCCTTTCATTTGCCAGGGCGGAGGCGGGTGAGGACTGTGAGATTTAAATACCTACAGGTAGGCTAGGTCTTCCTCTGTGGATGGTGGGTTCAACAAATGTCTGAAACTATCGGTCACTGTGAATTCTAAGTACAGCACTGTGTTTCCTCAGTGATCAGTTTGGAGCTGTTGATGTCCATCCTGACACTGCTCACTACTGTTTCAGACAAGAACTTGGATTGACTTGAGTGTGTGGCATTTGCTTCCACTCAGCTGAATGACCTGATGTAAGAAACTTTGGTGGAGAATGGGTTTGGTCCAGCTCGGGATCTCTGAGGATCACCTTGGAGCTGGAGTAGTAAACAAAGTGTGACTTTAGCTAAAAGCTTAGTGTCCTTTAACAGACTCCAGGATTTGCTTTTCTTAGGTGAGTCATAAAACTGGCTTTGAAGGCATATTCCAAAATGGAATTTTAGAAAATATTGTGGCTACATTGAAATTGGATTTTGGCCTTCTACCTCAGTAAGAAGAAAGCTCATTTGTGTTTCCACAGGATAATAACGCATGTGGGTAAAATTAGCTCTCCTACTTGGGTGATCTCTGCTCTGTAGTAAAAGGCAGCTCAAAGCTGCAGTTGGCAGATATTTTTCAAACGTGACAAGGGCAAACTAAATAACTGATCATTTCCTAGCAAGTCACCTCCAGTACAGGAGGAAAAACTTCAAATGCAGGGGTAGGTGAATCATCCTTTTCTGACATCCTACATTGCTTCCTTTACATACGAATCCACACTATGCTAAATGATGAAATCATTGTCGCCAAACATCTCCAAACTTTGAGCTGTGACTTGTAGAGCAGTTTTTCATATTTTCTAGCAGCAAAGTCAACAGGAAGATATTAAATCAGTGTTTAGGGCAGGAGAGGTATCTCAGTCTGCAGAATGCTTGCCCAGCAAACAGGAAGCCCTGGATTCAATCCCCAGCACCAAATAAAACTGCAGTGTCAGCTCACACTTGAAATTATAGTGCTTGGGAGGTGGAGGCAGGGAGATCAGGACTTGGAGGTCATCATCAGCTACACAGTAAGTTCAAGGGCAGCTTGGGCCACAGGAGACCTCGTGTTAAAAACAAACAAGCAAACAACCCAGTTTTTAAAAAAATTATTTTTTTATTTTATGTGTATGAGTGTATTGTTAGCACGTAGGTTGGTGCACCCTTTGTCCTACAAAGCCACAGAGGTCAGAAGAGTGCATCAGATCCCCCGGAACTGAAGTTTTGGATGGCTGATAGCCACCCTATGGGTGCTGGGAATCAAACCCAGGTCCTCTGCAAGAGCAGCCAGTGCTCTTAACTGCTGAGCTGTCTAGCCACAAAACCCAGTGTTTAAAACCTGAGAATAAGATCAAAGGGAAAATAGACATCTGTTCACTGTGTGGCATAATTTAGTAAAATGGCATGTGGTGGCTGATGGGAGAATTCTGAGAGGAGTGGGTGGCACGGGAATGCTGTGGACAGTGATGCTGCCAGACGTATACCTTAGTCGAACCCTGAGACAAGTCTCAGGCCTGGTCTCTCAGTGTGGGATCTGGGGCCCACTTTTCTCCCTTGAGCCTCCTGCTTACCAACCCATTGAAAGCACAGGCCTTATTGCAGTCATCATGTGGTAGTCTGGCAGGCTTCTGCTTTCTGTTTTCTCCGGGCTCTTGGGGGCAGCTCTCTGTCTCCCTCTTCTTCCCAGAGTGGTCCTGAGGTAAGTCTGCCACACTGTTTGCATCCTTAGCACCATTTCCTTTCAGTCTCAGAAATCTGAGTTTGGATGAACACATCGGCTCTTGAGGTAGAGTCCATTTCAGCACTGTGGGGCCTGGGAGCTGACACTGGCACCCAGGTCACAGACCTACTTGCTCCCCATTTCCTATTAACCCCCTCCCCCCAACCTAGGAAGTTAAGACTACTACAAATGGTAACATGTTCATTGTTCTTGCTTAGTGTGACAGTCTGTGCTGTGGGTTCAGAATGAAAGGTCATTATTAAAAGTTTGTGGTTAATGAGATAATTTAATAAAGACAGCTGAAGGCTAGGGTACCCATCTTCTACTTTACCTACCTATGTATCTGTCTCTTTCCCCTTTCACCTACTGTCTTAGTTACTTTTTCCTGTTGTTGTGACAAAGTAACCCAACAAAGGCAACTTAAGGTTTTGGTCTGGCCTGGTGGTACAGGTCTTTGATCCTAGCACTCTGGAGATGGAGACCATCCTGGTATACATAGTCAGTACCAGGCCAGATGGGGCTTCAGGGAGGCCCTGTCTAATCAACCTCCCCACCCCCCCCAAAAAAAAAGAGAAAGGAAAAAAGGTTTTATTTTGCTCAGAGTTCAAGGATAAGTCCATCATGGTGGGGAAATCAGGGTGGCAGGAGCTTGTTGCAGCTCGTCACATTGCATCCAGTCAGAAAGGAGCCATTGATAAATGTGTGGATGTTAGTCCTTAGTTCCCTTTCTCCTTTTCGTTCAGAACCCAACCAATGAAATGATGATGCCCACTTTTAGGGCAGTCTTGCCTTAGTTAACCTAATCTCCACATACGCCTGTTCAGAGACTCCTTTCCTAGGCGAGTCTAAGTTCTGTCCACTGACAATCAATATAAGCCATCGTACTTTTTACATTTTCTAGAAATAAGACCATGAGAATCAGAGTATTGAGAGGGTATGGTTTTGCACAGGTAGTTTGAATTGGAATGGATGGACACAATGCTACCCATTTAGACAGAATATAACCAGTTCTTTTGAAAACACTGCTCTCTGCAGAAGTGAGACCTGATCAAAAATCATTCCAAGAGACAATTATACCTAGTTTCTCTCCTTACGTAAATCACCTAAGTCTATATACTTTCTATGGCTTTTGGTAATTGGAGAGTATTTTAGAATAATAGTTTGAATGATCCTGAGGGTTACACTTTGTGTGTTTAGAAGAAGATGCATCACTTGTTCATAAATCCACTGGGTCAGTCACCAATATCATTAGAGCAGCATTTTAGGGCCAGAGAAGAACATAGAGGAATGAATGGCCCTGGGGCTGGGGCCCTCAGTAATGTGCAGAATGTAGATGGATGCTTGTCTGTTTTAGATTTCCTTGTTCCATATTATTGTTTATTGTTTGACACGTGATACTCCATTACACACACACACACACACACACACACGCACACACACACACACACACACACACACACACACTCTCGTATAAACGTTTTGATTGAAATGTACATTTTATAAATATGTTTATGACTTGGTCAACTATAAAGATGCCAGTACTATTAATTTATGCACAAGGCTCCATACTTAATCAGCTGTTTAACTTTTTAAAACTTGTATTCCTTTCTTTTAGCCTTCTCTAGGTAGAGAACATAAATCCATAATCATAATCTCTAGTGGTCAGATCAAACTTTTCTAAATGTTTGAGAGCTCAACTTTTAGAATCAAAAAAATTTTTTTTGGCTTCTTGAGACAGGGTTTTTCTGTATCCCCAGCTGGCCTCAAACTCACTATGTAGATTAGGTTGGCCTCAAACTCACAAAAATCCACCTGCCTCTGTCTCCTGAGTGCTGGGGTTAAAGGTGTGCACCACCATGCCCAGCCTTCACAGCTCTACTTTTTTTTTTTTTAACTAAGTAAATCGTGTAGACAAAATGAAACGAACATTCCTCCATTTGAATTTGTGATGTACCTTCTATGGAAAAAGGGAACGAGGTGTGTGTGTGTGGGGGGGGTATATATACGCACATGCCATGGTGTTCAGAAGCCATTACTGAGTGTCTTCCTCAGTTGCTGTCCCAAATTTTTGAGACACATTCTGTCACTGACCCTGGAGCTCACAGCTTCCACTAGACTGGTCAGTTAGCAGAACCCAGGGATCTTCCTGTCTCTGCTTCCCCAGTGATGGGATTAGAATTGCACACCACCTTAACTTTTTACATGGATTTTTGGGACCCTAATTCAGGTCTTCACACTTGTAGCCCTTTGCCAGTGAAACCATCCCCTTAGCCCCTCAGCTGTATTTTAATAAAAACATTTACCATTAGCCAAGTGTGGTGGTACACACCTTTAATTCCAGCACTCAGAGGCAAAGTCGAGTGGGTTTCTTTTTTTTTTTTGAGTAGGAAATAGAATTTATTCTAAAGAGCAAACATCTCCTCTCGTCTGGAAGGAGCTGTTCCTAAGGAGGGCTATGATGTTAGGAGAGGTGACAATTGGACTTCTTTTTTTTTAAATTTTTTTAAAGCTTATTTTATTTTTAAAAAATTTTTAAAATTTAATAACCACATGATTAAAAGAAGCATTTCATTACAGCTTTAACATATTCATTAACACATTCCAGAGCAAGGATACATCCCTTTCAAACGTGGCTGTAAATTTTTAGGTTCACAGTTGAATTAATACAGTCATACAATATTGAACTCAGCATATAAAATTGAGTGAGTTTTTACCCTTTAAGGGAGATCTCCTTTTCATTTTAAAATATGCTGTTTCCTACATTTTTAATGCTACTAACACATGTTTGCATGTCTTTAATCTCTGTGTATCTGATTATTAGTAGTCACAGTCGGTTACACTCGGATCCTTAGTACCTGAGTATGGATATAAAGTCAATGTATTTCTGTGAGTTTGAAGTCTGCATAGGGAGTTCCAGACTAGCAGGGCCACGTTGTAAGACTTTGTCTCAAGAAAGAATTTAATATGTATCTAAAGATGTGGATTGCCTTCAAGATGAAGTCTTGACAAAATGTTTGTCACATGTACAGCGAGACTATTAACCAGTTTTCAGGTTAGTTTCTGCTAGTTATAAACACTGTCAAATAAATTGTATTTCTTTTCAGTCTCAGAAACCAAGGGATGGGAGGCAGTCCACCTCATTTGGATGAGTCTTGGTAGAAGCTGGCATGCACAGAGGTTAAATAGAAGAGGCTTTAACATGGCTTAATACTTTAAAAAATATTTTATTTATTATTTTTATTTTATGTGTAGGAATGTACAGCCCGCCTGTATGCATGGGTGACCGTGTCATTTAAAGTCCACAAAGGTCAGAAGAGAGTGTTGGATCCCCTGGAACTGGAGTTACAGGTGGTTGTTAGCTGCCATGTGGGTGCTGGGAATCAAACCCAGCTCCTCTGCAAGAACAACCAGTGCTCTTAACTGCTGAGTCGTCTCTCCAGTCCCTGGTTTAATACTTTTATCCTGTACCTGTGATACACTGTGACACTGTCTGCTCACAGTTGGGTGCTTTGGAATTTGGGTTCATTGTCACTTGTGTTTCTGTTTTATATAATTTGTGGATAAATTAATGCGTAGCAAAATCCAATCTGTTTTTAAATAGATGTTTATGTTTCTTATCCAGGGTTACCAAGGCATGGTGGATGGAGGTTCTAATATTGTGGAAGCAGACTGGGAGAGTGTCTCGAGCATTCTGCAAGTGGTAGGTGCCATTTGTTTCTCCAAGTTGAAGGAACTGTTTTAGTTTGAAACCTTTTATACTTGTGCCTTAGTAATTGTTAAAACAAGTTAACATCCTGACTAGCATTATTTTGGACCCGCTGTGTGGACAGAAATCACCCCTTCTGTGTTAGTCACTTGGCTGTCACTGCGACGGATACCTGACTGAAACAACTTTAGAAGGAAGGATTTGTTTAGGGTCATGGTTCAGGAGATACAGCCCATGGTGGCAGGGGACTGTGGCATGGTTGTTACAGAGGGAGCTTTCTGCATGACTTATTATTACCTCTGGGAGATGAGGCAGCAAAGAGCTGGGGCAAGAACCAGAGGTCACTATGACCTTCAAGGCCCACCCCCAGCTACCCACTTCTAGGTAGGCCACAGCCCCAACGTTTCTACAATCTCCCAAACAGCACCACCAGTCGAGGACCAGGTGATCAGACACATCAGACTGTGGGGGATATTTTACATTCAGACCACAACATGTGTCATATAATTAATGTTGTTTTAACTTTCATTTTATTTGTGTGTGTGTACCTACATGGGTATATGTACACAAGTGCACGCAAAGGCAGAAGAGAGTGCTGGAACCTTAGGATCTAGAGTTACAGCCGTTTGAAGGATGCCTGGCTTGTTATGTGGGTTCTGGGATCCAAACCCTGATCCTTGTTGATTGTACAGCAAGTAGTCTTGACCACTGAATCTCCCCAGCCCTTAATTTTAAAAGGATTAAAAACGTCTATGTGATGGTAACTCAAAAGTATCTTTGCAATACAAACTTGTACTACTACTGTTCATGTGCAACTCTGGCAGATGAGTGGTTCTTTGGGGGCAGACTTTGGTTGGCTGGTGCTGTGTGCCCATTGGCAAATCTCTGTGCCCCCTGGATTTTGGCACCCAGGGGAACAAAGTCTGGGAAAGAGTGTTCCTCACAGTCCCTAGGGCTGTGGATTTGACAGAGCCATTACATCCCTGCTGTAGCTCGAATCAGACGCAGCTCATTTCCGTGTTGTGCACAAGGAAGAAGTAATTGCCAGTGAAGGCAAAGCGGTTGCTTGTTTTGAATTCCAGAGAAATCTGTCCAAGGCCCCATATGTTTCTGGGACATTTTGGCTTAATGAAGGGTCCAAATTAGTTGAGAAATAAAGAGAAGCTGCAGAAAGAATAGACTTTGCGTAAAGCTCTTTATTTGTGGTTTGAGCTTTTCAAATATAAGGATTCATTTGTGACTCATCTTGAGTGCCTTTTAATAGAAGTCAAACTGGCAAATTCAGCGTGAATGTGCTAACGAGGTGTGCTTTTAACACAGGTCACACTCTGAGTTTACACTTGGAAACGTCTTAGTTTACGTACTTGGAAAGGAGTGAAGGGAATTTTGGCAACCATCTATAATCAGGCAGAGCAATGTTGTAAGACTTTAGCACTTGGCTTCCACAGGGAATATACATGCCCGTTTCGTGATTGAGGGAGAAGAGCAGATGCAAGCGTGGTTGAAGGGTATGGCGTGGTCAGTCTGTGAATGAGGCCTGTTTCTTGCAACTTGGTCCATCCTGTGTTTTCAACCTTGGTGTTTTGTTTTGTTTTTAAATCCTGGTGTTTTTTGTGTTCCATTCCACTTCCACTTGGAGCATGTGGACTGATCTTCTATCTGATCATCAAACCAAGCTCATCTCTGCCTGGACTCTGTGCTTCTCACCCCAAGCGTGCCTCTGTGATGCCAGATTGCGTGTTTCCGATCACACATAGCATTAGCCATGTTAGTCCAGGATTGCTGCTGCTGGTGTGCTCCCCAAAGCATTTTGGAATGAATTTCAGTTTTCTTGGTGACTTTTATATACTGCTTTGAAACCAATTAAATGGTGGTGATTGTCACTTAAAAATAAAAATTTTTTGACTGTATGAGTTACAGATATATGCAAACACTAGCATATAGGTCAGCATAAAGGGTTTTCAGTGAGCAATCGAAACGAGAACTCTGTGTTCAGCATCAAACCACCGCTCTTCAGAAGTAGTGCTCGTGTCCTTGAGGGATGGTATCTGTGTTGCTTTTCAAATGCATTCATTGTTTACTACAAGACTCTTGCATTGTTCTAAATTCTTTTCTTTTTGAAAATCTGTATAGAAAGTTACTATTTCTTTCTCCTAGAAGCTTGGGGTATCAAATTTAAGATTCCTTAAGATTTAGCTCTTATGAAAGGCTTGTAGTGATTTGTGCCTGATGCTATCCGTTGTGTGTACAGATGGCATAAGTACTCTCCAGGACACAACATAAATGGCAGCTTTTGCTGAGAGCACAGATCAACCGCCACCCTTGCATTTTGTCCTAACCCTGCTTGGGGACAATTACACCCGGGCTGTATATGTTAACTGAAAGTGCGCATCTCTCAGATTTCTTTGGTTTGCAGATCCCTGATCATTTAGCTAGAATATATACTAAGATCTGGCTTAAAGTAGATCCTGGTCACCTTCAGGAGGCACAACAGGTTGCTCCTGAGGTCCTGGCTGATAACCAGTGATGCAGACACATCTTTCCCTGTGTGTGTGGCTGGTCCAGTTCATCCATTGTTGGGTGGCTTTGACCCAAGCAAGCTGGCAGGCTACTGTAGCCCTGTAGACTATTGTACATTTAGTTGAAGGCTGATATCTGTCTTTTTATATCTAACTGGTCACTCTTAGCATCACATAGATGAATCACATAGATGAGTTTCTTCATGGAATTCCAGAGTGAAACTAAAACTTTGACAGTAGACTGATTAATGAGGAAAACCTAGGTAAACACTCTACCTGTGTAGTGGATGAAGCCTGTGTGGACCCACCTGGCTTCCTGTCAGTGAACATGATTTTATGTCTTTTCCAGGGTGGAACGATTATTGGCAGCGCCCGTTGCAAAGCCTTTCGTAGCCGAGAAGGGCGACTGAAAGCCGCCTGTAACCTGGTTCGGCTGGGCATCACCAACCTGTGTGTGATCGGTGGGGACGGAAGCCTCACTGGGGCCAACCTCTTTCGGGAGGAGTGGAACGGACTTCTGGAGGAGCTGGCCCGAAATGGTACTTTTCCACTTCTCTTTCTCATCGTTTCCTGCCTCTACTTTGTCAAGGTGCCTCTGAGAGCTTTGGAAGTCATACACTTCCTCTTCAGAAAGGATTTATTTTATTTATAAGCGACACATGATAAATATTCACAGCCAATCTTCCTGGTTTTTTTTTTTTTTTGACAGGGTTTCCCTAATTCCAGCCCTTCTTGAAGTCACTAGGTAGACCAGGCTGGCCTCAGTCTTACAGAGACCTGTCTGCCTCTGCCTCCTGAGGCCGGGGATTAAAGGGGCACACCACCCAGCATGGCAATTTTCATTTTTAACTGGGACTTAAGAGTGGATTTTGTTGCAGTTCTTTTGGTTTACCATCTCAGCACTTAAATTTGCACTTCAGGTAACAGCTAAAATGATAATCAGCCCTACTATGTGCCAGGCACCCACTCACCCATTTTTCATAGGGAGCCCTGTGAAACCCTCATGATAGCCTCCTGATATAGGGTTCTTATCCATCTACATTTTAGGTGAGGATTCACAGGTCATAAGGGAAGCCACCTGGCTGTGAGTGTGGCCTCTGTCCACACCCACCCTCAGATGCCAGTTCCCAGTCTTTGAGCCTTCAGATGCCAGTGTCCAGTCTGTATTCCTGCTGGGTTGTCCAGCTAACCTGCTGCAAGGTTTAATTAGAAGATGCTGATCTGTACATCTCTTGTGTTACTTTTGATGTCACTTAGGAAAGGGTTTCTGAGACCCATGTATGAACCAAAGTCTTTATCTCCTTAAAGCTGTTATTATGCAATTGCAATGTCTTATCAAATATACTTGGCCAGAGCATATTTCTCAAAAGAACAGCAACTTCATCAAAAACTCAAGCCTGAGACAAAGTATGTGTCCTCAAATTGCATAAACAAAACAAAATCTACTGAGGGAAGGAGACACAAAGGTCTCAGTTGTCTATCTCATCTGTCACCAGGAATATTGTGGCACAGCCTAGGAGCAGTCACCACGGGTCTAGATCTGAGGCTGACACTCCCTCTGTGACCATTCCAATTTCATCTATACAGAACTGCCTGTCCCAGAGTGTCTGTCCTGAGAGAGCTAGCTATATACCCAACCAACTAGCTTGGTCCCTAAGCATCTACAAGAAATCTGTATGAACATGATCATAAGTTTCTAAAGTACTTAACTCTGAAATTATAGTGTCTTTTTCAGAGTTGTTATGGTCCAAAGCCATTGCTAAGTAAAATGGAAATTTTCATCTACCAATTGCAACCTGAGGATCTTTTCATTTTTAATAACTCAGTATTCTTGCTAAGTCCAAGTGACACCTCCAATTTTGTGTAATTACTTCCAGATTCTCTTTCCTTCAGCATGCTGATTCAAGGTGTGTACAATTCTGGGGAAATGAGTCGAAACAGAGCTTTGGATAATTGAGTTTCACACCATGACCATCGTGTCACACATCTAGTGAGCACTAGGGAAACTGGCCACTCTTACTGGTCATGCAGTGTGTTGCTTGTCTCCAATGCAGGTGAGATCGATAAGGACGCAGTGCAGAAGTATTCATACCTCAATGTGGTGGGCATGGTGGGCTCCATCGACAACGACTTCTGTGGCACAGACATGACCATCGGCACAGACTCAGCTCTGCACCGAATTATTGAAGTTGTTGACGCCATCATGACTACTGCCCAGAGGTAAAAGGACTTAGAGAAATGAACAGGATGTTACTTCTGGCTCTAGAACGTTCCATAGACACCACATTATATTTTTTTAATGTGTTTATGGGAGAGAAATTAGAACACAGAAGCAAACAAAATAATTACAGTCCCCTAAAAGTTTCTTCATGGAATAGAAAAAAAGAAAAAAGTTTGAGTGAGTTTTGGCACACTTCTTGTTAGAGAGGAGAGAGAGCTTAGTGTCACTGGTAGGACTCCAAGTTACAGACGAATCAGACTGAAGTTAGAGCAATAACAGTTCATCTTCAGTGAACATTACTAAGACCTTTCTAAAGTGCTTTGGAGTCTGTGAGGGACTTTTCTTGAAATTCTAAGCAGGATAAGGGCTTTCTGGCTTAGGAGTTTGTAGCTTGACATTTAGAATGTTGGATCAAGCTCCATGATAGAGACTGGGGCCTTGTAGTCCCCTTTGTGTATATGATCCATTGGTGTGAAGTCTGTGACAATGGAAAACCATATCACTTCTTCAGGGTTGAAAGAATGACTCAGAGAAGCTGGAGTTTTCCATTGTAAAGAAGAATGCAGTCATCAGGTGGTGATGAAGCTGATTTGATTTGTAACATTCACACTCATGTTTCGCCAGCCTGTAATACATGATCTCACTTTGTAGCACAGACTGCCTTTGAACTCCCAACAAGCCTACTTCCAGCCTCCCCGGTTCTGGGATTACAGATTTGAGCTCTGCCAAACCCTGGCTCTTGATAGAAGTACCTGACAGCCCAGAGTAGATAGTTATCTAAAAAAGAGCATCTTAGAAGTGTAAGTAAATATTAGTGCATAAGTGGCAGATGTTGTAAAATACCTGTTAGAAAATGGTGTTGGGATGTAGCTTAGTTGGTTGAGTCCTATTACCCTGGCATGAAGGAAGCCCTCGGTTCTATTCCTCATACTACGTTAAGGCGGGCTGGATGCTGGTACATACCTATGGTCCCGGCACCTGGGAGGCAGGAGGATCAGAAGTTCAAGGTCACCCTTGGCTACATAGAGAACTTGAGGCCAGCCTGGGCTACATAAGACCGCATTTCAAAACCCAGAAAAGGCAGTTGCTGCTGACACCTTTTTAATTCCCTAGATCAGAGATACTTGGAGTGGTGTTTGCTTTTTGTAGACAATGAGTCAACTTTTAGAAGTTTGGCATCTGCTCTAGTTGTGAAGCAAACTTTCTGTTTATCTTGTCTGTGAGAACATTTTTTCCCCTCTTGCCAGTGGTGGTGAGTAAATGTGCCCTTTACTTCTTTTGCAGTCACCAGAGGACCTTCGTCCTGGAGGTGATGGGGCGACACTGTGGGTAGGTACTGGCAGATACCATCCTGGTGGGAAGGACCCTCAGTGTCATCTGTTTAGTGCTGTTATCATGGATTGCAAGGGGGTAGTTCACAGAGGAGCCAGTAGCTCCCACCGAATATCCAGGGCCATGGCTGCCTGAGGTTGTCTCTGGATGACACAGTAGCCTTGTGGTGGGAAGGCTCCTTTCCTTTTGGTGCATTAATTACCATCTTCTGTGCAGGTACCTGGCCTTGGTAAGTGCTTTGGCTTGTGGTGCAGACTGGGTGTTCCTTCCAGAGTCTCCACCAGAGGAAGGTTGGGAGGAAACCATGTGCTTCAAACTTTCAGAGGTAATTGAATTTCTGCTGCCACTGACTCTAGGGATTCTGACCCCTTCTTTGGAGGGGATCTACGAGGACTCTGGGTTGGACAATCTGGATGACTTTTTTTTTTTTTTTTTTTTTTAA
>NW_008345053.1:5699161-5706835 GCF_000622305.1 Nannospalax galili
TATATATATGTATGCTCTTATGATATTATGTTGGCTCCTTTAATCTTTGGTTATACTTCCCTTTTGGGTGTTTAAGGACATACAATTGGACCAGATAAACTGATTTGTTTTTACTCTTGAGGTCCTTAGAGGATTTGTTCCTCAGGGGTCCCATGGGGTTGGGAGGAGCCCCTGGCTCCTTTCTTTTACCAGCTCCATCCATGTGAGGATAAGTCAAAGGTCCTGCTCGACCATTGTTGGCTTCTCTTGGAAGCATGGAGGAAACATGAGAAAACTTACTGCTCTTAAAATGGATGCCCCCATGTTGTAGGGGATCTTCCTATGTGGGCTGTTCCTGTATCTTTCTCTTTCTGAAGTTGCCAAGGAGAAATAGCTGGAGCTGTTTATTCTTTTTTCACCCAAAGCAGTTGTTCTGGTTTTGTGTTGGTACCATAAGATGAAATCATGGTGGTTAAAATAAGTCAGACTCTCAGAGAAAACTCGTTTGCTAGTCAAGACCTGCATGTTGGTTAGTTCTAACAGACCCTGTTGGACTCTCTAGTTGAACGAATATGTGTCGGGTGTTTTGACGTTTCCTTTCTTAAACTGTGGGATTTTAAAAAATATTTTATTTATTATTTTTATGTTATGTATATGAGTGTGTTGCCTGCATGTGTGTGAGTGCACCCGTGTCGTGCAATGCCGAGGCAGTCAGAAGAGGGCTTCAAATTCCCCTGGAACTGGAGTTAAGGACAGTTCACAGCCACCATGTGGATGCTGGGAATCGAATCTGGGTCCTCTGCAAGAGCAGTCGGTGCTCTTAACCATTGAGCCATCTCTCCAGCCCCAAACTGTGGGATTTTATGCTCCTCCCTTTGCTAAGTTTTTTGAACCAGGTCTGTCTCTTCCTCTGTCTAGAGTTTGTTGTATGTTCCTCTTTCACAGCAAGGCTATTTATTAGGGTGGGGAACATACGCCTCTATGAAGGCTTGATGTAAAAGGTGTAGAAAGTCTTCTTTAGGACCATAATTGGCTTCAATACAGAGCTCTTACTATGAAGCTTAGTTCTCTTTCCCTTATATTTGAAGCAGTCTTATCACTGGCCTACAAGAAAATTATATCACAGTCCAATTTTATTTGTATCCAGCAAGTGCCTAATCAGTGTCTGGAAATGTGTGTGTGTGCAATAAAATGGTGCTCTTGCTTTCAACTAACAGTCTTGGGGAAGAAAAAAATTCAAGCCACATACCAAAAAGGCTTTGTGGAAACAAAGCCCTGTCTGAAAAGTCATTGATTAAAGTCACCATGGCAAAAAAAAGTCAGGTATCCTTTGGAAGTTCAAGCTCTTAGTTGAAGTAAGCCAGTGAGTGTGGTGGATGCCCACAGTGTAGATATCACTGCTGAAGGAAGAACTTTCCTGTCCCTTGGTCCCAACCCAGGGGACATGTCCAGCATCTCCAGCTGCCTGGTAAAGACAGGTTGCCCACCCCTGGCCTTGTGAGATAAGAGGTGGTGGCTCTTGTTAACTGGCACTTCTGTGTGGTCCTGAAGATGATGGATGACCACTACACAGGACATCACCTCAGTGGTCTCTGCCTCCTTCGCAGCCGTGGCTGGTCTCTTCCCGTTTTCTCCCTAACATGCCTCTGACCTGATCTCAATGACATTGTCACAGACTACAGGTCCATTGGCAGTTCTCCAGAAGCTGGGAAAGACTTTTAGGGCTTGGCTGACAGCAAGTCTGTGGTAAGGCTGTGTGGCTGGGTGGTCCGTCAGTTCTGGTATTCACTTTAGATTTCAAGGCTGTTTCTTTAACCATGTAATCCCGTCTGAAAATCTTAGATTCTAGACTTTGTACATTGCACTGTCAGTGATAAGGTTATACAGCCCCACTCTCCCCCAGGTTTTGGCAGAGGTAAGGCTGATGATGTAAACTACTCTTAGTCTAGAAACACTTGATATTTTTGTATCTGTTGTTTATTTTTACTAGTCAGTACCACAGTGCAAGAAATTTTTCTAATATTTTTGAATTAGTCTGAGAATCAACCCTCATAATATATATACTTAAGTATAAAATGCATAAAAACTTGGTACAACTATAAATTTTCTAGGTCTGCACATTGACTCTTCCACTAACAGGGTGATTTTGATCAAATAACATGCTTCTGTATCTAAAGGCCCTTGTTATATTCCTAGTGGTTTGGGGAAGGTCAAAGAATCATTCAGTCTAGGTGCAGAACAGGAGGCACTCTAAGGTATAGGGACAGGGTGGCTCTCTTTCTACCTAAACATACAGAGGACTCCATTGTTCATGTGTACACATTCCTGTGTGTGCAGGCACACATATGTATGGAGACCAGGCATCAACCTCGGGTGGTGTTCTTTAAGCATTGTCTACCCTTTATTTCCAGTTTCGGAGACAGTCTCCAGTTGGCCTGGAACTCATCAACTAGGCTAGGCTGGCTGGCCAGCAAGTCCCAGGGGCCCACCTGTCTCCACACCTCTCACCTCATGATGCCCCCACCCCATTTTTACATGGCTTCTGGTCTTTGTTCTTGCAAAGCAAGTAACTTACTGGGTGCGCTGTCTCCCTAGGCCTAAATTCCATTGTTTTTAACAACTTTAAAGTCTTTCATTTTTACAGTTGAAGTAAGGCTGTTCAGCCTATCCTATATTTATGGGTATTGTCATTACTCACAGTGTTGTTCTTTCAAACAATGCTAAGCTGATCACCCTGTACTCATATATTTTTATATAGTGTTTATAATTTTTTATAAGTGTTTATTTCTGATTAGCAAATTCTTCAAAGTGTGACACATTACATAGCTGTCAGAAACAAGAAAAAAAATCTTTATTTGTGACACAGATGTCCCAAAGCTGTGGTCCACATTGGCACAGTACTCCTTAACCCAGCTCCGGTCAGGCCTGCCTTGAGGCATGGCCACAACCCCACACATCTGTCACTGATGCTTTCCAAGGGACAGATTATAACTTGGGACTTGATAGAAAGCAGATCCATTGAGAATGAGGTAACTCAGGTGATTGTGTGGTTGCTGTGCACCTTGGGTTCATTCTAGCCTTGCACGACCACTGTGAGTGCATATGCGACGGTGCAGCAAGTATGCACTGGTGTGTAAGGTGGAGCTGTGCCCCCTTCAAACTGTTTGTGTGGGCTCTGTGTCCATGTTAGTCAGATTTCTGTCACTGTGACAAATTCCTGAGCTAAATCAACTATGAAGGAGACTGTCTATATTCACTTGTGATTCTGGGGGTTTCAGCCTAGTGTCACCTGGCCCTGTGATGACACCATGCATCATGGCACAGTCACAGGGCAGAGGTCTCTTTACCTCATCATGATCAGGAAGGAAAGAAAGAGTGGTGGGGTGGGGTCCTGATATTCCAACCAAGAGCATTCCCCTCTGCCAGTTACCACGCCTCCTTCCACTAGGTTCCACCCCTTAAAGCTTCTACCCAATAGTTTCCTGGGCTGGGGACCAAGCCTTCAACACACGGACCTTTAGAGAGCATGCCCATGCCGGCATCTTTTCTCATTTTCTTATCTGGGTCTTGCCTTTCTGCTGATCACGCCTGTGTGTGTATTATCAAACATGATGGGGGAGAATTGTTGGCCTCACATAGCTTTAGGGATGTCCCCAGGGAGTATGCAAGGAACTCTGGCATAAAGGTGACAGACAGCAATGGCTCTGGGGAGGCAAAACTGGGGACGTTCAGCGTCTGTTGCTTGCTCCCTATTGTGGAGATTACTGTCAACCAGATGGTCTACACACCTCACCTCAATCAGACCCTGACTGGGGTCAGGTTCTCACATGTACTTGTAATGTCACCTCACCCTCACCAAGGCACCTTTCACCTTCTTTCTAGTTTATTTTTGTGGTGCCAGGGATAAAACCCAGGACACACTCGGGGCAAGTGTTCTATTAGTGAGCCACACGCCCAGCCCACCTTTCACCTTCTTTGGGGTTACTCAGAAGTACTCCTTGCCAAATTAAGCAACCATTTCTGCCTGGAAAGAGGCCATTTCAATTTAGGAGAAACTTCTCTGGGTTTACTGTTGTCCTTAAAAACAAATTAAATATTTAAGAGTTTTAATTTTCTGTTTCCTTAGAACCGTGCCCGAAAAAAGAGACTGAATATTATTATTGTAGCAGAAGGAGCAATTGATACCCAAAACAAACCGATCAGCTCTGAGAAAATCAAGGAGGTAAGTGTGTGATGTTTTATTGTTTCCCAGCTGGACGTGGAAGACGTTCACATGGTAGACAGGAGCCGGCGTTAGAATACTGCAGTGTGTTACTGTTTGCTCTTTTCTACTCAGAAATATCTCCAAAGTGATTCAACTTTCACAGCATCCGGAACATAATGCTTGGGAACTCAGGGAGCCCACATGTCCTGGGTCATGTTTCTGATGATCCTTGAGGCTTCATAATTCCTCTGACAATAGAGGAGAGGTAGCTGAGTGGATGAGCTCTAGTGTTAGAAAGTTCTAGATTTTAAGTATGCCTTGTTCTGAGGATAAGAAGTCGGTCCACCCAGGCTGGGGTGTTCTTACTAAGAAAGCCGCCTTGTTGGCCATGAGTCACTGCTTTCTCTGAGGAAGGGCAGGGTCTGGCAGGCTTCTGGTCTTGGACTCCTTCAGACCCAAGCTCACCAGTCTCAACAGGACTCTGATGAATCCTTCAGGATCCCAGCATCACCTAGAAGCCCCAGGGCAATAGGTAGGTTGTGAATGCAGCCCTGGGTCAGAGCCACAGGCTTTGCCAGACTGGCTTTACAGGTTGTTTGTTTTTTCTTGCTATGTAGCCCAGGCTGGACTCAAACTAGCCATTTTCCTACCTCCACCTCCCAAGTGCTAGGACTACAGGTGTGCACCACCATTCTATGCCTTACTGACTTTTTTTTTTATTATTTTTATTTTATGTGTGATGCCTGCATGTAGGTGAGTGCACCCATGTCATGCAAGGCTCTCAGAGGACAGAAGAGGCTGTCGGATCCCCTGGAACTGGAGTTGCAAACAGTTGTTAGCTGCCATGGGTGCTGGGAATTGAGCCCAGATCCTCTGCAAGACCAACCAGTGCTCTTAACCTCTGAGCCATTGCTCCAGCCCTGAGACACTATCTTTTTTTTTGGCTTTTTTAAGCCCCAACTGTCCTGGATCTCACTATGTAGACCAGGCTGGCCTCAAGCTCACAGAGATCTGCCTGCCTCTGCCTCCCAAGTGCTGGGATTAAAGGTGTAGGCCACCACACCCAGCTGAGATACTATCTTTTAAAAAAGCTAACGAGCCAAAACAAAACAAAACCCACCAAAGAAGCAAAAGATACTTTGTAATCCATAACTAAGCCCTCTGAGTTACCTATAATGAGACTGTAGACCTCAGTCTATGAGAACTGTGTAATCATTTTTGTTCAAGGAGCAATTCATAATTGCTATTGCCAGGGAGAATGAAGGGGGATAGAGCTGGCAGGACTCCTCCTAAAAATGCAACATGGCATCTTTTTGTTGTTTGGGTTTGGCAGGGAACTTACTATGCATTGAATACCTGGTACCCTGACTGCAGAACCCTGTCTGTGGCCACTAGGAACAGGAAGCCATCTTCTCACTTTGATGCCTCCTTCAGTGGCTTTCAAGATGCACTATAAGTGATGCAAAGGTAAGGCATAAAATTGAATGAGGTTTTAACTTTTAAAAAAGATCTTCATGCCGGGTGCAGTGGCGCATGCCTTTAATCCCAGCACTTGGGAGGCAGAGGCAGGAGGATCTTTGTGAGTTCGAGGCCAGCCTGGTCTACATAGTGAGTTCCAGGACAGCTGGAGCTACAGGGAGACCCTGTCTCAAAAAGACGAAAAAAAAAAAAAATCTTCATTTCATTTTAAAACACATGGTTTTATACAGAAACACTCATTTTTAATACTACTAACACTTAGATGTTTGTACGTGTCTCTAATTTCTATGTATCTGATTATTACTAGTCACAGTCGGTTACTTTCTGAGATCCACCTCAGCATGGATATAAAGTCATCAGGTAGATTTCAATGGTAATGTGTTTCACCTCTACTAATTAACATGAAGCAAATTTTTATGCTTCTTCCTCAAATATAATTCATTTTTTATTTGTGGATTTTTTTGTGTATTTATTACAAAATAATCCCAAACAATATTATTCATCTATATAACCACATCCCAAATGGCACCTTCCCATAGTACCCCCCTCTCCCGCCACTGGAGCCCATATACTATGTAATCCCTGTTATTGTCCGCTGTGTTGTCGGCATCCCCAGCCATTCCCCAATGTTTGTCAATCCACTAAATCTACTCAGATTATCTAGAGTTCCTTATTTTAGGAAGATCAGCTCTTCCTCATCTGGCAGGAATCAGTTGCCAATATTCCTTTAGATAAGATTGGGGTCTGCTTTTCATTTTCCCAGTTCTATGCTGGGTCACTGTCTGGGAGTCTTTTGGGCCACCCTGGCCAACAACTCAAAGGAAGGTATCTCCTGTCTGGCATTGTTTCTTGTTATGTAGCCTTTAGCTATACACATGGACTCTTAAAGAATTATATTGATCCCTTTAATCTTTGGTTACACTTTCCTTTTGGATGTTTAGGACCATACAGTTGGCCCAGATAAACCAATTTATTTTTACTCTTAAGGTCATTTGAGGATCTGTTCCTCAGGGGTCACATGGGCTGAGGAGGGGCCCCTGGCTCCTTTCCTCTACCAGTTCCATCTATGTGAAGATAAGTCAAAGGACCTGCTTAACTATGGCTGGCTTCACTCGGAAGCATGGAGGAAATGTTTCCTCTGGGTTGACCCTTCTCTTTGTAGACTGGACACTGGTTCAAGTCCATTTGGTGGGGTTTCCATGACCTCCTTGATCAAGAGGACAGGTGACTCACCACAGTTACAGGACATTTTGAGACATGCTCATAGTCCCCTGGAGATTGTCAATCTAGGAGGGCAAGGAGCAAAAATTGTCCTTCATGTCCCTCTGACCAAATTAGTATAGGCCTCAAAGTACGGCTTTTAGACATCCAAGGTTAGTTACACCAGTCTGGTACTTTTAATTACCATGTGATATGTAGATAAAGCTTGAGGAAAGACCAAAGGTTCTCAGATAAAATTTGACTAGACATGTATTATGTTCCTTGAACTAACTAGTTGTATATATAATTTATCAGTACGTTGTTCGATTAATATGGTTCCCTCTGTTTTTTTCAAAAACTAGCTAGGCATTTATCTCTCGTATTGCCTAACCCTTCCACCATAGTTTCTTCATTTAAAGTGCCCACATTTTTCCCACTTCTCCATTAATAATACCCTTCTCCTATGGTCCCACTTCTCTTGAGCTCTTTCTTTCTCTTTATCCCCAGGGTTCCTTGTATAACTCCCTCTCCTCCCTCCCCTTAAAATAACCTCATTTTAATCCATATCTCCCTTACTAATGCCTGTTTCCTACTGTTCTTCTCTCTCAGGTTCTTTCTTTACCTTTACCTCACTGGTTCCTTTTCATTGCTCTGGTTCCTCCAGTTACATCTGGATACATACTCACTTATCAGGATTTGGTGCTAGGATCCACATATGAGGGAGAACATATGTCTTTTTATTTTTTCTGAGTCTGTGTTACTTCACTTAGTATAACAGTTTCTAGTTCCATCCATTTACCTGAAAATTTCAT
>NW_008345053.1:5708667-5709661 GCF_000622305.1 Nannospalax galili
CGTTTATGTGATTTATGACATTTATTGACTTACGTATATTGAACCATCCCTGCATCTCTGGAATAGAAGCTGACTTGATCATGGTGGACGACCTTTTGATGTGTGTCTGTATGCGGTTTGCAAGTATTTTGTTGAGATTTTTTGCATCTATGTTCATTAAGGATATGGGTCTATGGTTTTCTTTTTTGGTTGTATCTTTACCTGGCTTTCATATTAGAGTGATGCTGGCTTCATAGAAGGAATTTGGAAGTTCTCCCTCCATTTCTCTCTTTTTGAATAAATTAAGTAGTATTGGACACAGATCTTCTTTAAATGTGTGATAGAATTCTGCTGTAAATCCATCTCATGCTGAGTTTTTTTAGTCGGGAGGTTGGGCTTTTTTTAGTTGGAAGGTCTTGTATTACTGTTTCAATTTCCTTGTGTTATGGGTCTGTTTAAGCTGTTGATCTCTTCTTGGTTTAGTTTTGGTTGCTTCCTGTGCTTTTAGATACCTGTCCATTTCTTTTAAGTTTTCCAGTTTTGTAGTGTATAGGTTTTGAAAGTATTCCTTTATAATGTTCTGTATCTTTTTGTTGTCAGCATTATATTTATTTGCTAATTGGGAGATAAAGATATTAATTTTTTTAGGCTGAGGGCAGTGATTCATGTCTCTAACCCCAAAGCTTGGGAGGCTGAGACAAGAAGATTGTGTGGGTTTGCATATCCTAAGTCTCTAATAACGGAACAAAACAAAGCAACCAGCAAAGAAAGAGATTTTATTTGACAATGAAAGCATTATTTGGAAAAAAACTTTTTTTTTTTTTTTTTTTTTTTTTTTTTTTACTGAGGGCAGTGATTCATGTCTCTAACCCCAAAGCTTGGGAGGCTGAGACAAGAAGATTGTGTGGGTTTGCATATCCTAAGTCTCTAATAACGGAACAAAACAAAGCAACCAGCAAAGAAAGAGATTTTATTTGACAATGAAAGCATTATTTGGAAAAAAACTTTTTTTTTT
>NW_008345053.1:5711463-5715960 GCF_000622305.1 Nannospalax galili
AGTCCTTGGGGATATAAGGACAGGAAGTATCTAACTGTATGAGAGGTTGTAGGCTTAGAGGGGGTCACAGCCCTAAAGCATGTGTGGTAGTTTATGTTAAGCCCATTTCTCACAGTTTGTGTCTGTCCATCTGTGGACAAGGGACGAGGATGGGTTTTCAGGCCACCATACAGAGGTTTCATTACTAAAAGACATAGGAAGCCACTTGTTGAGAACCCAGCAGGTTGTTAAATATTTTCCCAGAGTTCTGATATACGTTTAATAACCATAAATAGCAGTGGAAGTAGGGAGGTATTTTCCTTATTTTACAAATAAAGAATTGAAGTTTACCTAAGATGTTAAAGTTCAGTAACCAGGATGTGTCAAACTCGAGCTCTCTTTCCTAGGGAGCCCTGGTTTTTCTACCAGGATGACACTCAGAGTCTACAGTACCCAGTAGGCAGTGAGCAAGCTGGGGTCATCTTTTCTCTATTTGAGGTGACTCAAGAATTTTTTAAAACATCTTTAGAAGCCTATTTCTTTGAGCTTTGCCTTTGTAGAGTGAAATGTTGACAGGTTCATGGCATGGGCTTCCAGGGTTACGTCCTCCTCCTTGGGCTATGACCGCATAACTGGGCACTGCCAGATCAATTGCCAAACAGTTTTGGGTGTGGAGGTGTAGGCCTGTCAAACTTGGGGCCACCGACTAGCCCATGGGGCCAGACACATTCTAACATGGAGGGTTTAAGCCCGTTAGTTCCCTGGCACGGTTTGTACCCTTGAACACAGTAGGTCTTGATGCATTCTTTCTTTATTATTATACGTTTTTAAATAGACCCAGGATGTACAAAAGGCAATGGATGAAAGGAGATTTAAAGATGCTGTACAGCTCCGAGGCAGGTGAGTTATCATGAACAAACTCATAAATAATTCCTATCTACTTGTTAGGAATTTAGTTTGCTGGTCCTGGTCACTGAGATGGGGCATGGAGCTTGTTGTTTATTCTATCTTAAAACAAAAAATTTTAAAAGTTAGAGAATATACAGGCACTGATATTTTATTTATTTGTTTGTTTGTTTTTATTTTACATGTGTGGGTATTTTGCCTGCGTGTATATCACTGCGCCGTGTGCATGCAATGCCCACAGAGGCCAGAGGAGAACATCAGATCCCCCGAAACAGTTGTTAGCCCAATGTGGGTGCTGGGAATCAAACCCATATCCTCTGCAGATGAAGCCAGTGCTCTTAACCACTGAGCCATGGCTCAGAATATTGCTTTTTGGTTTTTGTTTTGTTTTTTTTCTGAAAAAATCACAATCTACTTGACTAGTTAGAAATCTTTTTTTTTTTCTGTTTGCCATTTGACAGGTACAAGGTTATACTCAGGCAGCTGGGCATTTGCTCCCAGATGGGGTTCCTTCTCTTGTCCACGTTCTCAACTTTGACCTAATCACATCGTTTTTTTTTTTTGTTTTTTTTTTTTTCTTTAGGAGCTTTGAGGGAAACCTCAAGACCTACAAGCGACTTGCCATCAAGATGCCTGATGACAAGATCACCAAGGTAGGTGGCCAGCTTCAAAGGATCCCCACCCCCCCGAGTGGCCTGGGTTCCCTTTGTTCCCAGCTCAAGTGTGGATCTCCAGAAACTTGCCCTGACCTTTCCACTGTGTCCTTTAACCTAATGTGGAACAGCACAGTCACCTCTTGTCAGATGTGGTACCTCACAATGTGGCCCCTTTATGAGTGTGCAGCCAGTAGGAACTCAAGCATGCCTGCTGACCCAGGACTGCCTTCTCCTGTTTCTCAGAGCAATTGCAACGTGGCTGTTATCAATGTGGGGGCACCAGCAGCTGGAATGAATGCAGCCGTCCGCTCCGCAGTGCGAGTGGGGATCGCAGACGGCCACAAGATGTTAGCGGTGTACGATGGCTTCGATGGCTTCGCCAAAGGCCAGGTGAGTCTCCCAGGAGGCCCAAGGGAAGGGAGTGGGGATGTTATTGCAGGCTCGACCACCCCACCTTCAAGTTGAGGATTCCGTGGCACTGTGAGTATACCAATTGCTCATTTGAGGATTAATGTCTGCTTTGGAATCCTGCTCTAAATTAGAGTCTAAGCCATCACATAAAGCTCAGGGTGTCATGTATTTTCAGTTTTTCTCAAAAGGCACTATGGTATGGTGGTATGATGATGGCTCTTGTCAGGTTTAGATGGAACGCTAAAGGCAAATTTAATTATAGGCTGGGGGTGTAGCTCAGTAATAGAACATGTGCTTAGCACCTAGCAAGTGTAAGGCTCTGGGTTTAATCTCCAGCACTGGAAAAAAAAAAAAAAGATAGTCAGCAAGTAAACAAGAAAATGACACCTGGAGTTTTTACCGTGTTCTCCTGTTGCATGTGATTTGCATACACTTTGACCCTATGCTAAATCTAGACTTAGATTTTTCCATTTGAGGAGACCAAGTCAGAAACATTTGCTAACTTGCCCCAGTTTACATGATGTAGGGCTTGAAGCAGTTTGGTGAGGCTGCAGGCTCTACCCTGAACCCATTGCTGCTGCACTGGTGGGTATAAATTTAGTCAGCACTTTGCTAACTTGTGGGTATGAATTTAGTTAGACATTACTTTGCTAACTTCTTTTTTGGTCTTTTTGAAACAGGGTCTCCCTGTAGCCCCAACTGGCCTGGAACTTACTATGTAGACCAGGCTGGCCTTGAACTCACAGAGATCCACCTGCCTCTGCCTCCCAAGTGCTGGGACTACAGGCGTGCCACCATACCCGGCTAACAATGCTTTGCTAACTTCTTAACACCATGGAGATACACAAGTAAGCAAAACAGACAAAATATCCTTCCTCTGAAGAGTTTCCATTTTGGAGAGGGAGATGACAGGACAGACCTAGTAAACCATCTAGTTTATAACTAGCTGAACAGCGCTGGGAAGACAGCCAGGAGGAGGAACGCAGTCCTGAGGAGGTCTCTATGAGGACTGGCAGCAGCTGCTCACGGGCCATTAGATCAGCTGATCTCAGATTAATGGGCAAGTGGCTCCTGTGGACGTGGCTCAGCCCAGGCAGAGCAAAAGAAGGCAGAAGACCCTGAGGTGGGGTGGAAGCATGTTTCAGGCTGATGAGGAATGAGAGTAAGAAAGAAGAAGGCAAGGACCGCAAGACCCAGGTCGTCTGTAGCCAGTCTTAGGAGTTTGACTTTTGGGCAAAATGAAAATGTCTTGAGCAGGGGATGGCACATGCTGATGCGTTTTCACAGGTGCTCTCTGGTGTCCATCAGAGGCAGAGGCAGGAAGCAGGAAGTAGGCACACTAGATGAGGTTTTACAATCATCTCAGAGAGCGGTGTCAGGCTATCTGGTGGCTGGCAACAACAAGAAGTCTTCAGGGGTCTGGTTGCATTTTGAAGACAATCACGTTAAGATTTTCTCACTGCATATATACAGGTAGGAGAAAGGTAGACATATTTTCGAATGCCTGGCCAATGCCTATGAATCATAATTCACAGTGAAGAGGATGCTATCCTGTGCTAGTTCCTCACTAGGGAAAGCAAGCTTTGGAGATGCCAATTTGAAGGTGTCTGTCACGTCTGAAGGAATATGTCCAGTTTGCCTAGATACTGTGGATGCCTTTACGAGATATGTCCTAAAGATGTGAATCTGTGCCTCTTCATTCAGTGGTTAGAACCATGGAATTCAAATTTCCTCCAGGTACTAAACAAGTGAGAGAGAAAGGACCAAGGTCAGAGCCCCTGGGGTTTTGCTGCTAAGAGTAACACTGGAACAGGACACTGAACAGGAGACCAGGAAACAGAGGGGTGCCAGGGACGGGGTAGAGTCACCTAACTGACAGCCGGGAACACCTGGCATTTCACGTTGGCCAACAAGGTCCAGCACTGGGTAATACTCGGGTCCCTGTCTGCTCATTCTCAGTGACCAAAGGAGGAGGGGGGAGCAACAGCTCTTCCAACCTGAAGAAATCTTGCTGTTGCTTTTCCTCAGGCGATGGGAGATTAACTGGTCTTAAACTTTATGTAAATGAATACGGCCATTAGAACTGATTTACATGATGACTGTTGTGATTTACATGATGACTGTTCATCCATGGATTCCTTCACTTTATCCCCCACCCCACCGTCAAACACACACACACACACACACACGGACTTGGATAATCGCCATTTGAAACGAGTGGATGGTCCCATTTCAAATATAACTTACCCACAGACCTCACCAGAATACATTAATGATAGTAGGTTCACCAAGGTAGCTGACAAACCCAGGATCACATGACCAGAAGCTAACAGACATGAAGTTCTGACCCAGTGTGTTCTATGACTCATGCCTCATCTACATGGGATCCTCTTTAGAGGATTAAGCTCAATCACTTAGCCCGTCTTCTGTTTGCCTTTCTCTGATGATCTATTCTCTTCTTTGCTTTTGTGTTTAGTAACATCAATTTATTTATTTATTTTATTATTATTATTATTATTATTATTATTATTATTATTTTGTCTCT
>NW_008345053.1:5715972-5720094 GCF_000622305.1 Nannospalax galili
TATTATTTTGTCTCTTTGAAGCAGGGTCTCCCTGTAGCCCCAGCTGTCCTGGAACTCACTACGTAGACCAGGCTGGCCTTGAACTCACAGAGATCCGCCTGCCTCTGCCTCCCAAGTGCTGGGACTACAGGCGTGTGCCACCACTTTAACCTTTTTCAATTTAAAAACCATGGTATTCATTTATTTTCCAGTTAACAGAGTTTAGCCAGCTTAGGTATCCACCTAGGAGAGCTGCCTAGGGTTACAAGCGTGGGTGTCTCCTGTGGGAAAGGGAAGCGTGGCTTAAATGAGGCTCTTCATTCATTCCTGTCCTTAGAAGGGCACTTCATGCCTTGTCAGTCGGCATTGCTATGAGGAGATAGTCTTGTATCCTTACAGGTCTTTATGGAACACAGCCGATTCGAGTACAGAAACCTGAGCTGGTTTTAGAGTTTTCTAACTCTGTTCTTTCTCCTTCGCTTCGTCTGTTTTACTCTCTGTTTGCACGTTAGATCAAAGAAATCGGCTGGGCAGATGTTGGAGGTTGGACTGGCCAAGGAGGGTCCCTTCTTGGGACAAAACGGTAATTTCCAAATTTTAACTTCTTAGATAAGTTCTTAAGAAAAAGAAAAGGGACAGGTACTGGAGAAGAGCAAGTGGCATGGTTCACTCGCCAGTACTTTCTGGAAGGAATTCCTAGAGAGACAGGTCAAAAGACACTTGCCTGTCATTGACCCAGGATCAAAATCCTGTTTTAGGGAGCAGACGATGAATCCCAGCCCTTGGAGCAACAAGGCAGATTGGGATGGGCATACAGCTTGGGGGTGGGCTGCTTACCTGGCATGCATGAGGTCTCAGGTTCAATCTCCAGAATTTAAATTGAGAAACAAATACCTTGTGGGCATTTCTCACCATTAATTCTTCACTTCCACTTATTTGAGAGCAAAACTGTGTGAAAGTCCTCTATCTCATTTTGGTCATAAAAATGAGCGATGATTTTACTGACTCATAGCAACTGTGCTGCTGTATAAATAAGCACTTAGCATTGCTGGGAAAGCTTTGAGTTAGTGGAAAAAAACAGAACAGACTTGCAGTCCAGTTCCACAAGCCAAAGAAATGACCTGAGTAATTCTAGAGTACAAACATTTTTACGAGTTACAGAATCCTTTCAGTGTTCCTGCATTGCTGGGGTTAGGATATTTTAACAAGATGTGCTATTTCATGTTGAGTCCAAACCCTTTTGAAAAATGCAAGTATTATTACAATCATTAGTACAGTTCACATTTTAATATGGAAGGAAAGAAATTTTTAGGTTCTATATCATTATGGCTTATTGTCCCAAGACAATCAAATCAACTCTTAGTTTTGATTTCAAATCAAGGCTTCAGTACGTGGCCATCGGTAGGGATTCCACAGCATGGGTTAGTTATCCATCTGTCGGGATCAGATTTACTCCATGCCTAGGTGCTATGAATGACAAAGTTCAAATTAGACTTAGATGGTCTGTAAATGGCTCCTTAGACGTCAGCAGAGAGACTCCCAAGCTGCATGCAAGTGCGAGTGCTTTATGTAAGACAATGCGGGCCGTGCTCTTGAGAAGTTTGGACAGTGAAATGGCAGCTTTGGACACCAAGGGTATAAGGGGTGTGTTTTCTCCTATAAGCAACCAAGAACAATTAGGGGTGAGTGTCAGATGAAATACTGAGATGGAACAGACAAGTTTCCTTTGCCTGATGGTGGTTCTTGCTGATGATATCATTTGAAGTAGATGACACCATAGCAGAGGAATGGGAAGTGTAGATGGATGTGCTTTCAAATGAAATTAAATTGAGTGAATTACACACACACACACACACACACACACACACACACACAAAATCTGGAAAATGGAAATTTCCATGTAAATAATTACTTTTAATACTTATAAGCTATTGTTTCTTATATATATTTTTTTCTTAATGAATAAGTTGAATTCTTTTGGGGATCTTTGAACCAGGGTTATTATGTAGCTCAGACTGTCCTGGAAGTCACCATGTAGCACATAACTCAGGTTGGTTTTTAACTCCCAGTCGTCTGCCTCCATCTTGTCAATGCTGGGATCACAGGTGCACACCACCACACCTGGGTGAGGCAGTAGAATTATTTTGAGGTAGAGTTGTTAGCTAAATTATTTATTTATTATTTTTATGGTAGTGCTGTGACTTGAACTTGGGGCCTCACACATATTAGACAAACATTTTACCATTGAACTAGTCTTTAGCCCTCCTATTTTTGAAAAAAATCAAAGCACCTGGCCACTCCTACCTTGGGTGACCATTTTTGAGGACTCAGCTGCCCTAGGTGCTGTCTGTTAACCATGGAGTGACAGACGTGCAGTCCCACTGCCTACCGCCCCTACATGCCACAGAGTTCAGCGATAGGTGGGAGGTAGGTGGAGAGGCCCTGGGGGTAAGCAGAGTGGTTTCCAAGAGGTTGACCAGCTTGTGGATGTGCTCTCACCTCTTGGCCTGTCCATCTTCAGCATCCTACCTGGGAAGTACTTGGAGAAGATTGCTGAACAGATGCGCATCCATAATATCAATGCCCTCCTGGTCATTGGCGGATTCGAGGTATGCTATTGAGTCTTTGTTTCTCCGCTTGTTAGTTTTGGAGGTGTGGTGGCCAGCCCCATGTCCGACTTCACATACACATTATTTTGTTGGCTAGTCCCCAAGAACTGGGATTTTAATACCCAACTCAGTTTCCCCGTAATGCTGAATGGCAGCACGGTGAGATGTAGTGAAGGCTGGCCCAATTCTGATGCAGTAAATAACCAACTGGGAGAGTGCAAGCCTTGACCTCTCAATTGAGACTCCACATTTTGATGCATTCTGATTAATTTTCAATCTATAGAAATAATTCCATAGTTGGCATTTGAAATCCTTCGATGATTGAAAAAGGAAAGTAGATATATGGTTTTTCTTTTTCTTTTTTTAAAATCACGTATTGGACCATAATCTACAATTCTATCCTATTCAACAAAGATGAATCTCATAAAAATCTTTTGATCTTCTTTAAAGAAGGTGGGAGCCTCACATAACGACTCACACACATATGAGATTTAGTCTCACTCCCATGATAATTGCCTTGTTCTCCTTCATAGGAACCTGCTCATCCTTGTTTGTGTCTAAGGCCTCTCAGCGTTGGTTTTTTTAGAGGTCCCTGGTCTCCCACTGTGTGTCCTGTGCATTGTGGTGCCTGTGGCTCCCCGAGGCCCTCCCACATTTGCTCACTTCCGGGGACACCCTGTCCGTGCCCCTTTCTCCTTCCCTGGCCCCAGAATCACATCCAGTTGTCTGGCAGGCCTACCTGGGACTCCTGGAGCTGGCAGCTGCCCGGGAGAAGCACGAGGAGTTCTGTGTCCCCATGGTCATGGTTCCTGCCACTGTCTCCAACAATGTGCCAGGCTCCGATTTCAGCATCGGGGCAGACACAGCTTTGAACACTATCACAGACGTAAGTGCTCCGTGTGCCAGCAAAGCAGGTGCAGCCGAGGCTAACCCAAGGCCCCATCCCTTTTATCTACCACTGCACTAGAAATAGTAGTTTTCTGCCAGCAGCCACACGAATATGGAAATGGGGTCTTTTGTTTGTTTCAAAAAAGCATATTTTTAAAATTCCCCCTTTTGGGCTCTGAAAATCACTGATCTAACCTGGCCCACTCACCAGATTTTTACCATGGTTCTCTTAAGAGGCTGTGACTTGGCTACCAAGACCCATGGAGTGGCAGCCCATCTGCAGCTCAGGCGGTGTTACACCACTATTTTCTGATGTCATACTCAACTAAATTCAGGCTTTCAGGGTTGGGCTCAGCCTTATTTACTTCCAGCCTATACCCTTTATGGTGATTAAATTCTGAGTCCAACATTCTCTACGATGTTTAAGGGTAGACACTGAGCCATTCATTTTCTAATTTTATTTTTCCAGTATTTTTGGCTATACACATTAATGTGTTTCCAAGCCCCTATTTCGTAATTGGTGATTTTAAATTACATACAAAATATTGATGCTGATTTAATTATTCTTGTGCAAAAAAAGCAGTAACAAAATATAAATTTTAGTGTCGCATTTGTAAATCCCATCATTATTTCATATGGAAGTTAC
>NW_008345053.1:5720244-5722575 GCF_000622305.1 Nannospalax galili
TTTTAGTGTCGCATTTGTAAATCACATCATTATTTCATATGGAAGTTTACGATCACTAAGTCAGAATATATTCCAATTTTTGTTTATTAATTTACTCTAAATTTCTCCATAAATGCCAAGTTATTTTCCTTGGGAGACCTAATTCTTATGCATATTTTTGTAAAAACATTTTTCCTTGAGCCCTTGGCACCAAACGCATTTCTAGCACTGGTAAATAAAAGCCCCCAAGCTTTTACAATAACATGCAGAATGGTAAGTAACGCTTCACATTCATTCCTCACTTTTCTGACTGTTGTAAACTTTCTTCGGTTTCTTTTCTAAAGCCAAGTTCCTCTGTCTTCTGGAAGCAGTGTCTCTCTTATTTGTTTGCAGTCACTCACCTCTCCCTTAGATGTTGCATGTGCACTCTGGTGACAGTTGCTATTGCTTTCCCTGCTGCTGTTGATGGATTTGAGCTCTTGATGGATCTTCTTTTGTAAGTGGAATGACTGCTGTCTTTCACAAAATGGATTGTGTGTGTGTGTGTGTGCGTGCGTGCATGCGTGCGTGTGAGTGTGTGTGTGTGTGTGTGTGTGTTACTGGGGATGGGACCCAGGGCATTATACATGCTAGACACTGAGTTACAATCCCACAGTCTACATAAGCAGAATTTGCAGAAGAAGCAATAGGAACTTATTTTCGTAACCTCCTTGTCATCTAATTAGAACTCTACTTGCAGATGTTTCCAACCTGCAGTTCCTAGACTGCATGTGCCCCAGAATAGCTGTGAGTGTGGCCCAGGACAGAAATCATAAACTTACTTAAACTATTATGAGACTTGTTTTTACAGTGGTGTATGTGTGTTTGTGTGTGGGGTTGTTTGTTTGTTTGGTTGGTTTGGTTTTGCTTACAACTTTATTGCATGGTTCTGAAGAGTGAACCTTGTAAATGACAGCGTCTTGTCACTGAAAGGGTGGATACTCCTGCATCAGTTTATGGGATGGCTGGGGAATCTGTCTGTTGTCATTTGTAGTTAGCGCGAACCTCTGCAGGGCCAGCCAAGGTGGGTGTTTATCTCCTTGTGAATATTCAGTGCAGGTTGTGAGGCATGAAGGAAGGATCCCATTGTACTATAATGTCCCCATAACTATATATTATAATTCTAAGTTCCTTTGCTATGAAGAACTGTTTTCTCCCAGATTTTGAATATGTAATATGTACATATGGATGAAAAATCAAAACTCAAAATACAGAGAAGGGAAGGCAAATATCTAGCCTCTTTCTCTTGGACTTCTTTCTCTTGGAAGGATTTTGTGATTATTTTTTCTTTTAATCTTTTTTTTTTCATTTGAATTTCTCAAAGCTGGGTTAGCCAGGGGTGGTGTGAGAGAAAGAGAAAAGGCTAGTTAGGTAGGTTGCCATTCCTCAGGGCTCAGGCTCAATCATGCAGGGTAGGTAGGTGTGTGTGTGTGTGTGTGTGTGTGTGTGTGTGTGTGTGGTGTTCATGTTACTGTTTCCGAGGCTCCAGGAGCTGGGTTGTCTTGTTCTGTGATCTCAAGGTGGGTGGCCAAAGCTGGGACCATTAATCTCAGTGAATGTTGCCACAGCGCTGGAGCTGGGAGCCAGGTGAGAGACGCGAAAACAGCCCAGAGTCCGTTTCTGTGTCTCAATGGTAAAAGGACTAGAATATGAACAGGTACCAACGTCTTTCAGAGTTCTACCAAAGGCAAAAATAGAAGTCAGTTCTGTTTTAATAGTTTGAAGTAGAGTCTGAACTAGGCTAAGGCGGCTACCAAAATGAAAGGGGCTTGACATCATATCTAAGAAATGAGGCCATGAGGCAGCACTGCGCAAGTCCCCTCTTGCCTCCTGCTGGATCCAGGAAGCCCATGGGACTACAGCTGGCTGGGAGCTAGAACTAGTATTAGCGTATTGACCTTACTCTGTAGCTTAAAAGAGGTATCTTCTTTTTCTTTAATCTATTATGGCAAAAATGATGTTTTTCTCATTTCAGTTTACTACCATGAAAAATAAAAACTTATGACTGTCTAATGTTAAAAGACTGGAATGAGCTGGGCATGGTGGTGCATGCCTTTAATCCCAGCACTCAGGAAGTAGAGGCAGGTGGATATCTGTGAGATCGAATCTAGTTTGGCCTACATAGCAAGTTTCAGGCCAGGTGGGGCTACAGGACCACCTTGTCTCAAGACAAAAAAAAAACAAAAAACCAAAGAAACAAAACAACAACAAAACACATGTACACACAAACAGACACATACACACATACATATGTACACACAGACACACTCACAAACCACCTCAGTATCTAAAGGAGTTACTTTAGATACTGTT
>NW_008345053.1:5722879-5724915 GCF_000622305.1 Nannospalax galili
AAGGTTGAGAAACCCTGAGCACCTCCAATTTCATTAAACAACATCACCTTTGGCCATTTAATCACTGTCTTCACTAATGATTTCCTCCTCCTCACCAGCTATGCTGTTTGGCTGATAGCTGCATCCCTTGAAATGGGTCCCAGTGGATGTCCGGTAATGGACAAGATCCTTGAGCACCATATCCGAGCAGATGCTTAGGAAGCGTCACATCAGAGCAGTGAGGCTTCTCAGTGAAGCTTATTTTTAGTCCTCACCATTGGCACAGTGCTTTGATCTAGTAAAAAAGCAAAAACCAAACTCAGTGTGAGCGATGACAGAATACATGAAAGGAGCGGTGACCAGAACCCTGAGGATGGCCCTGATCTGCGATTGCGAGACAGAAAACTGACCTTAGGTCCCTAAAACTGTGTCGCCTCTGTTTTTGCCGTGTGTGTAGATAAAATGGCTAAAGTGGCTTTAATATTGTTTTAGAAGTCCTGGTTGCTCTCTGCAGGCTCTAGATGCAGAACTTTTGTTTCTTTCTCAGCTCTTACTGCTTCCCTGCATAGGGCTCTGGTCCTGGAGTCGCCTTCTCAGTTAGAAATGTAAAGGAGCAAAAGAGGAATGTGGAAAGAAAGTTCTTGCAGCAATACAACTGTCACCAGAGCTTTCCAAGTGGAGCTAACCCACTCCGTTCCTCACCTGCCCTCCTCCCAGCCCATGGGGAACACTGTCGTCTCTGAGGCATGTCACCTGACCCCTTTGACTGCCAGAAGGAGCTTCTCAAAGACGTAGCTACTTTCCCTACAAACTGTCCTTGACAAATACAGAGCTAACATGTTTCTCCACATGTGACAGTGCCTTTCTAGAAACACCCGAGGAGCCTAGCAAATGCTAGAGTCGCTGATCAGTGGATATCCCTAGATGGCGTTGACATAAGGTGACATTTTGAATGAAATCGTAACAACCACAACCTGAGCCAGAAAGGCAGAACCAGACGGAGAGCAGCCAAGGACCAGGAGCCAAGCTAGTTGTGGGCACGAGGGATATCCTGTCATTGCCCAGCGCTAACTCCCTGTCTGATCTTCCTATTGACCACTGCAAAGACTAACCTACTGCAGGTCCATGACCCCCTGTCCAGAATCCTTGGAGCACACAACGCTTAATCTCAGAATGTTTTGGGTTTCAGAAAGGTGGTGTAGAGTTTATGTTTCTCACAGCACCTTCCTGGTGAGGTATGAGTCCCACGCTGCATTCTAATAATATTTCTGCATCAGCCTGTACTCTGATGCTCACACTAAGAAAGATAAGTAAGTCTCGTGGGTCAGAGTTGCCACCCACAATGGTCTAAAAATCCCACCATTGGGGGTGGCCTGGATTTAGGAACTGTGGGGGAGTGGACCTGTAGCCTGCCACTAACCTGTTTTTTTAACACCCTGAGGCATGTACTTGAAATCTCTATCAACTAGAGAACACTCACTTTTTTGACATCAGAGTCAGACATTTCCAGATGGACCGCCAGAGCAATGGGTGGGCTTCTCGCTGATTCATCCAGCTTCACCCCACGTCCCAGGAAAGGACGCTCCCTCCAGGAGGGAGCACAGTTTTCCTCAAAAGGAGAAGAGAGGCTGACCGAAGCTGCTGTGGGTCCCAGGATGGACCTGCAGGAGACGTGAGTGCCTCTTTTCCTGTTGGCCTTTGGCAGCAGGGTAGTGACTTGGTTCTGCATCGTTTGATGCCATCCCTGCAGCCGTGTGCCCCTCTCCACCTCCCACCTCCACCTGCAGAAGTTCTGGAACTTTCCAAATTCATTGGCTTTCCCCACAAACTCTGCGATGCCCAGAAAGGAGCTGCTGTTCTGTCTAACGACTAACCCCTAATGGGCCCTGTCCCCTCGGCCTGATCCTTGCTTTGCTGCCTGCTTTGCACTGCTCTGACTCTCCTGCGTGTGGCTTCCTGCAGGACAGAGGGGACAAGGACTAGGGCTGCCCCTTGTGGCCCATGTGTAATTGAAGCACGCCCTGCTCTTCCTGCTCAGACACCAATCCAGGCCTCCC
>NW_008345053.1:5726383-5727509 GCF_000622305.1 Nannospalax galili
TGGTGTGTGCTTTAACCCCTGGGTTTGGACACTGCCTGGAACTCTTCTGGTTTTACTGACAGAAAAATGAGCATCACTCCTGGCTTTACTGACCCGGAAATGAGTGTCACTCAGTTCCCTGCTAACACATGGTAGAGCAGGACTCTCCTGCCCACTGCCCAGTCCCTACCCCATCTGGTCACCTGAGTTCCAAAGTCAGCTACGCTGTAGGAATACCAGAGTCACCAAGGGGACTTGTTACCTTGTTAGCAGGATACAACTGCTCCCACACTGAACCTTTTTCTGTCTTCGTACTGTGGGAAACTCCACTTTATCAGGTCACCTTTCATTGAAAAATGTTTGAAATGTAGCCAAGTAGTACCCTGTTTGGAGTGGAGTTTGAAGCTCCTCCTCCAGCTGGGCTCTGCCCTGTGTTTCCTCTAAAGGATCACTACCTCATGCTCTGTGAAGTTGACTAGGGGGAAAATGGTCCAGCTTTGGGTCCAGAATCCTCCACGAATACCTCCTGCCACCCAGAAGTCAGGGAAGCCCCTCTGGGTGCCCCAGCACATAGCAGATGGCATCGGCAGGCTGGCCCTTTGCATGTCAGGACTGCCTTTAGTAATTGAACAAGACAGGCTGGAATGGCTTACTATTTTTAGCAGAAACTTACTGAAGCCTTCAGATGCAGTCTAGGGAATGAGAGAGTATTTAGGAGCCACAGCTGAGGGCAAAGGCAGGCTGTTCCAACCTCCTGCCAGTGTGTCCCAGCCAGTGAGTGGCACAAAGAAAACATGGGTCTTGTTGACTGCCGTGTTCAGTTGGTACAGCTCCCTCTGTGCATGGAGAGCCCATCTCAATCAGATTTAGAGATGCCAATAAACTGGCCTTGCATCTACGAGCTGCTCTGTCAATAATATTCTTGCATCATTAAGTCACGACAGCACAGCTCCTTAGATTAGTGGGCAACGGAATGTGCAGGTGGAGAAGATTACATTGGAAAAATAACCCCTGTGGTTTTGTACCACATGGGGTACCCGACACCTGCCAACCTCCCCCAGCACAGCCGTACAAATCTGCCGCCTGCCTTTCTACGCTGCAGAAGAGGTCCGTAACAAAGGCCATGTAGTGACCCTGTAAGTACCCA
>NW_008345054.1:0-116470 GCF_000622305.1 Nannospalax galili
GGGAAGAAGCCCCAAGATTTCCCAGGGAGTAGATTGAGTAGCTGGGTTGGACTGGATACCAAGGATCAGGGAGCGGAAAGGTAAGCCTCAGAGCCCCAGAAAGAGGCTGTCAGCCCCAGAAAGAGGCTAGCGGGTGTTGCAGGATCAGGGAAGTAAAGGGAGTTGAGGGCGGGGCCAGGTCCGGAAGCGGTGCTCCTAGGGCCCAGGGAAGGCACTAAGTTGTTCTGGGTGAAAAAGATCAGGAAGCAGTATTGGTTCCCCAGGTGTCTGGGGACCCAAGACTAGGAATGGCACAGGCCCGAACTAGTAGAGAGCAGCGGGGGAGATGGAAGGGTGAATGTGGCTGGGGGAGTCAAGGCGCGGAGGGCTGCGCTATAGCCTTACCCCAAGAGGCCTGAGGATAGGAGGAGTGCAGGCTAGGAGAGTTAGCCGGTGGTGCAGGTCCCAGGAAGCAGAGAGAGGTGAGGGTGTGGCCAGGTCCAGAAGCGGTGCTCCTGGGGCCCAAGAAAGGCACTAAGTTGTTCTGGGTGAAAAGGATCAGGAAGCAGTATTGGTTTCCCAGGTGTCTGGGGCCCCAAGACTAGGGATGGCGCAGGGCCCAAACTAGGATTAGAGAACTGTGGGGGAGATGGAAGGGTGAATGTGGCTGGGGGAGTCAAGGCGCGGAGGGCTGCGCTATAGCCTTACCCCAAGAGGCCTGAGGATAGGAGGAGTGCAGGCTAGGAGAGTTAGCCGGTGGTGCAGGTCCGGGGAAGCAGAGAGAGGTGAGGACGTGGCCAGGTCCAGAAGCGGTGCTCCTGGGGCCCAAGAAAGGCACTAAGTTGTTCTGGGTGAAAAGGATCAGGAAGCAGTATTGGTTTCCCAGGTGTCTGGGGCCCCAAGACTAGGGATGGCGCAGGGCCCAAACTAGGATTAGAGAACTGTGGGGGAGATGGAAGGGTGAATGTGGCTTGGGGAGTCAAAGCGTGGAGGGCTGCGCTCTAGACTTACCCCAAGAGGTCTGAGGATGGGAGTCAACTGGCCAAGTTTTAAAGAATAAGATACTGCAGAGTATAGGATAGGACTCCTATATGGAACCTCACCCACTCATGGCTCAGGGATGATTGCAGAAGAAAGGGCAGAAAGATTGTAATAGCCAGTGCTGGTTTATAAACACAGGGAAGCACAGGATTTCAGGCCACTTAAATCTTGCACATGTGAACTTGTGGCAATGATGACATTAAGCATAGGATCCATGCTAACTCAATTAAACAAGGGCCAAAAGGGGAGGAGAGAAATGGGTAGCTGGCACTAGACAGAGCTATTGGAGGCTGAGTGCTACTGTATGAGGGAGAGTATGCCTTACATACAATCTCTAAATGGACTGACTATACTCCAGTGGACAAATTTACACTCAAGGACATTTGGGTACAAATGCTTGACTGGATAGAATTTAACATGCATGGTAGAATACATGATATCTCATGGGGGGGCATGGATAGGGGAGGGGATCTAAATTTGATTAAGAACTCTTGCACAAAAATATATTAAAATGTTACTTGTTATATATTTTATAATCTACTGTTTATTCAGGAGCATGTTGTTTAAATTATTTCCCAAATATAAATACTATTTTCTAATAATTCATTAAATTAAATTGTGATCAGAAAATATGCTTCCTATGATTTCAAGTCTTTTAAATTTAGGGAGGCTTGATTTTTCATGCCTAATATGTGGTCTAAACCAGACACTGTTCCATATGCCCTACCAAACAAAGTGTGTTCTACTACTACTAAGTAAAATGGGATGCAATTGTCTGGGTTGTTTACAGTGTTTGTCCATTTCCTTGTTCTTCTTATGACAAGTTTCTCTGTTACTGAAACTGAACATTAAAGTCTTTACTTATTACTGTAGTGTTTTGGTCTGTCTTTAATTCTGCTGTTTTTATGCTTTATTAATTTGAGAATTTTTGTTAAGTATTTATAAATATTAATATTACTGATGTATAGATTACTTTATCATAAAATTCCTACTTTATATGTAAATGTTTGACTTTATAATTTAATTTGTATAATATTTGCCATTCCATCTATTATTCTGTTTATGAGTTTGCTTTGTGTTTATTTTTCCCATTCTTTTATTTTCACTCTTATTTTTCGAGCCCAAATATGACTGTTACACGTAGGAGAATCTTGGTTTTGGAAAATATGCCCTCGCAATCTCTATCTTTTGACCCAATTGTTTCATCATAGTGAATTTTGCCCTTGATGTGGTCTAATTTGTGTCTGTCTGACTTTTGTCTGTAGGTCTTATGTCTTTTTTGTTCCTTCCATCATCCACATTGAAGCTTTGTGAAGTGAATATGTTTTACTGCAGCATGTTTATCCCTTTAACCATTTTATCAGTACTTCAGGGGTATTTTCTTAAGGATTCCTCTTATGTATACAGAATGCATCTTAAATTACCGCAATTGAGTTCAGATTTCTATTTGGTTCCAATTATATATAGAAAGTGTACTTTTATAAATGACCTTTCCCCATCTTTCTCCCCAATCGTAAAATTGTTATGTATTTGTCTATATATTATAATTATAACTTTATGCAATCTTATGTACCTTAAAAGAAAATTGTATGGGGGTGGAGAGATGGCTCAGTGGATAAGAGCACTGAGTACTCTTGCAGAGGACCGAGGTTCAGTTCCTAGCACCCACATGGTGGCTAACTACTATCTGTAACTCCAGCTCTATGGAATCTGATGCCCTTTTCTGACATGTATTAACATTGTATGACATGGATGCACTTACATACATACAGGCAATATAAAAATAAAAATAATAAAAAAGTTTTTTAAAATATCAAATGTAGGAAAAGAAAATAACTATAAATAATTATAATGTGCATATGAACTCTTTGTAGTCTTTCTGATTCTCTTCTTTCCCTCCTATGACTGTTTATTTCAAAACAGCTTTTGCCTTGTTTGGAGTATTATTACTGAACACATTACATTTCCATAATATTATAGAACAAACAAAATATATAACTTATGACATGAATGTATTGCTTAAAATATTCCTGAGAATAAAACAAGGAAGAGGAGCAATAGCTCAGTGGGTAAGGTACCTGCTATGCGAGCATGAGGACCTGAGTTTGGTCCCCAGAACCCATGTAAAAACCAGCCCCAGCACATGCTTGTAATCCCAGCACCAGGGAGGTGGAGATGGGCAGATTCCTGGAACTCCCTGGACAGTCAGCATAGTCTAATCAGCAAGCCCCAGGTCCATGAGAAGCCCTGTCTCAAAAAACAATTTGGCAACCTGAGTTTGAGCCCCAGAACCCATGTAAAGGTACAAAGAGAGCTGACTCAGTAAAGTTGTCCTCTTGCCTCCAAACATGCACCATGGCGCTAGTTTCAATGTCCAGTAAAACATACATACACACACACACACACACACACACACACACACATGCATGCACACACACACATGCATGCACACATGCACACACACACACAAACACTTTATCATTTATAGTCTCCCTACTGTACATTAGAAGAGTAGAATTTTTTTCTCTTTTTCACTCTAACTTCATACCATTGACCACCTCAACCTAGCTCCCTTTATCTTACCTTATGCCGTCACCATTCTACTATCCACTTTTTAAGATTTTTCATGTGAGATTATATGGTGTTGTCCTGTGCCTGGCTAATTTCATTTCATCAAATGACCCCCAGTTTTACCTACATTGGTGTAAATGACAAGTTTTCAACAGTTTAATGGATGTACAAGATCCCATTGTACATAGACACCACATAGTCCTTATCCTTTCATCAGCCTGTGGACATATTGGCTGTTTCCACTTTTTAGCTATTGTGTAGGCCACTGACATAAACATCCAAATGTAATGTATTTAAACACAGATTTCATTTCTTTTGGATCTATACCCAGCAGCGAGGTTGAACTGATCATATGGTAATTTCATGTTTAATTTTTTGTGGAGCCTCCATATTGTTTTTCCATAATGACTCTACTGTTTGTGTTTTCTTTGGAAAAGAGAAGATAGTTTTACCCAATATAAAATTCTTTGCTGAAAGGTTTATACTTGCAGCATTGTGTATATATGTCAGCTCAGAACCTTCTGGCCTCTTTTTCTATGATGAGAAGTTAGCTGCTAATCTTGTTGGATTCAAATATATATAATGAGTCACTTTCTCTTACAGTTTTCAACATGTTCTCTTTATCTTTAGCTCTCTTCATTTTGACTATAGTGCGTGTGCGTGCGCGCGCGCGCGTGTGTGTGTGTGTGTGTGTGTGTGTGTCTGTGCAGGGGAGGGTGTGAATCTCCTTGTAATTATCCTGCTAGGAGAATTTTTAGCTTCGTGGATGGTTTGGTTAGTGTTTTTCTTAAAATGTCCATAGGTTTTACCCATTGTTTCCTCAAATAATTTTTTCTATCCCTCTGTGTCCTTTACTGCTCTCTCTTCTATTATGTGCTTGTTGAAGTGAATTTATCCCACATTTAGGCAAGGCTCTTCCATTTTTTAAAATGTAAACTTTCATAACACAATAGTTTAGAAACACAGAGACTTCCATATACTTCTGCCTTATCCCAGTTAATAGACTTCCGCACCATCACCATCAGGCACTGGAGTGGTATATGTTGTAACAATTAGACTACAGTGATACAGAAATATTACCAAAGTCTGTAGTCTGCATTAAGGTACACTCAGATACTGTGTTGTTTTTCTTAATGGCATAATGTCACACATCTACCATTATACAACTGTAAAAAGTGGATTCACTGCCCTAGGATTTTTTTGAGCTTCCCTTAAGTCACTCTTGTTAGATAGCTAGACATCTAGCCATACATACTAACAGTTGACCACAAGTCATCTTTCTACAGTCTTCATGCTATTTTCTTTTCCACAGAACTCTCTTTAGATGGACTTCTTATACTTAGTGGTTAAATTTACTCTATGTCTTTTCGTGACTGATAGTCCCTTTTTTTTTTTTTTAGCATTGAAAAATAATCCGTGATCTAGATTTCTATTCTAGTTTGTTTCTCCATTGCTGTGACAAAACACTCTGAACAATATCAACTTGGGGAGGAAAGGGTTTATTTGGCTTATATCTCCCAGGTCAAAGTTCATCAGGGAGTCAAAGGTAGGAACTCAGGGCAGGAACCTGGAAGCAGGAGCTGGAGCACAAACTGTGGAGGAATGCTGCTTACTGGCTTGCTCCTCTGGCCCCTGCTCAACCTAATTGTTTATACAACATAGGCCCACTTGCCAGGGGTAGCACCACCCACTGGTGGCTGGTCCCTCCCACATCATTCAGTAATCCAGAAGATGCCCCATAGACATAGCCACAGGCCAGTCTAATGGAGGCAATTCACCAATTGAGGCTCTGTCTTCCCAGATGTGTCCAGTTGACAATTAAAGCTATCCAGCACAGTTAATGATATAGTTATCATTTGATCTATTCATTTATAGAAGGTCACTTTGGTTACAGCCTAGTCTCAGCAATTATGAACAGAGCTTCTTTGAACAGTCAAGTGCAGGTTTCTGGGTGGACATGATCTTAATTCATGTGAGTATAATCCAAAGTACAGAATCACTGGGTCATAAAGTAAGAGTGGTTTTAGTTTTATGAGAACCTGCCAAACTGTCTTTTAAAGCAACTGCATTTTAGTGGAAGCAACAATGCTACAGTGCCTGATTCAAGAAATACTGACTCTTGAATTCATGTAAACCAAGAGTGATCTCAATGTAGTCTTAGACTTCCTTTCTGATTTCTCTTGAACTATTCCTGCAATAAAAGATGTACTCTCTTTTCTAATTTAAACAGTGCATCCAGTGTGATACTGGGGAGTAAATGAGGAATTTCGCCTCATCTGTGGAGAATGTTGCCTTGTCTGACCTCTACTGGTCCAGAAGAACATGCAAAGCCACAAACAGATGCCATCAATCTAATCCTATCTGTTGTTTGCAGCGGAAACTGGATAACTTACTGCTTTGAATGTAGCTGCTTTTAGTAGTATATTGTCACAACATATGCAAACATATAGAATATTCTGGGCCAGGGGCAAGGAGGGTCATGAGGGAGAGATAGGGGACATTATCTAAGATGAAAGCTATTTAGTTTAGCTTGTAAAAATTGATACGAGGCGCCCAAAGCCTAGTAAGATTGTTCCCATTGTTTTTCTAAAAGCTAGCTAGATTACACAGTAGGAAGACAGATTTAATAGCTAGTTTTATATGATTAAAACATTTTGGTTATGAGGGTAGGTAAGCTAGGAGGCATTCCCTAGAAAAACCATTCCCAAACCGTGCCACTTTGAATTTGCACCAGCATCAAATGATAATTACTCTTGATCCATATCCTCGCAAATGTTTGGGGTCTACATTTGGGATTTGGCCATTTTGAAAGGTCTAATAGTATTATCTCACTGTTGTGAAACTTTTTCTGTTGAAACATGGACAAAGATGACATCAACAACAGACCAAAGAAAACATTCCACCAACTCTCACTTAGTGAACTGGTGACTATATTTTAATTACAGGAGCATGGTGATTCAAATGTAACTGTTTCACTCAAAATCACACAGGCAAGAAGACTCACAAAACTACAACCCTGGAGCTCCCTGCATAATTTGGAGACAGCTCAGTTAGCTAGGGTCTTCTCTCCAAAGCAATTGTTACTACTTGTAAGGGACCCTGTGGATCTTACAAGATGTTAAGTTTGCTAAGCTTGGTAAGTTTTATGAGATTCTCTCATCTCTCCAGGAGGAACTGTCTCAATTCTGATGAAATGACTACACAACACTCCTTGTTCTTTTTCATCTGAAATTTCCTAATGATATGCTTGGCAGTTTTCCTATGCTTATTTGCCATATATGTATTCTTTAAGGAAGTGTCTATTCCCACCCAGGTCTTTTGCCCATTTGTAAAAATAGGTTGTTTGGTTTATTATTGTTGAGGTTATTATTGTTGTTATTATTATTGTTGTTGTTTTTATTATTAGTTTGGTTTTGTTTTGAGACAGGGTCTCCCTGTAGGCCCAGCTGGTCTAGAACACACTATGTGGACCAGCTGATCTTGATTTCAGAAAGATCCACCTTCCTTTGCTTCCTGAGTGCTGAGATTAAAGGTGTGCATCACTTCATATGGCTGATTATTTGTCTTCTGAATTTCATACATGAGTACTATATTCACATCATTGTTACCCCTCCTTGTCCACCCTCCAGTTTTTCCTGTGTTCCTCACACACATATTCCCTAAATTTCATGGCATCTACTTTGATTATTACTGTTGCACACACACACACACACACACACACAATGTGTGTATGTGATATATATATGTATATATAAAATCTACTTAGTGGTGGTAATTATTTTAGTGGTGCTTGTTTATACATGCATTTAGAGCTGACCACTTAGCCTATCAGGGAGCTCATCTCTGGAAAACTGAATTTTCCCTCCCTCAGCAGTCATTGATTGGCTGAAGCTCTTTCTTTAAAAGCGAGACCTTGACAAATTTCCCCCATCCACATCGTCTCGTCAACTAGTGTTGTCTTATTTAAGCAACCATAATCCTGAGATGTCATGGGTACTACTTTCCTATCATGTCAAGAAGACACTGTCTAGCAGCAAGCATCCTGGTACTCTGGTTCTTGCAATCTTTCTGCTGCATCTTCTGTGACGTTCACTGAGCCAGGGATGTAGGGGTTGCATTATAGATGTGTCAACTGGGCTTAGGCATCCCACAGTTGCTTATTTTCTACATTTTGGCCAGTTTTGGAACTTTGTAATGCTCTTCATTGGTGACAAATCTTCTTTGATAAGTGGTGAGAGCTACACTTTTCTATAAATATAAGGAAAAGAATTTAGAATATAGTAAGAAATTAGGCTGGTTTAGGAAAGTGCTTGGTAGTAGGTTCTCTTCTAGGGCATATGACCGCTCCAGTCATGGATACTTGGCTCAGTTTACAATACCAGCATGAATTCCCTCCTATTGAATGGGCCTTAAGCCCAATCAGACAGATATTGCTTTTCTCCAAGATAAAAGTACCACTCTTCCACAAATAGAGTTATTTTGCTAACTTGGTCATTGTGGGTTATTCATGTGCTTTACATCTGGGTAAGGCTATTGGTTGCTTTTCTCCATTGGCATCTTGACTAGTACCTTTCAATACTACAAGAGCTAGGAGGAGGTTTCCAGGTAAGTTTCAACTCAACAAAGGGTTATAGCATTAGCATAGATTGTATTGGGAGTATGTTCGACTACCCTGAACAACTGAAAGGCATATTTCCCTAGCCTCTCGCTAGGATTTTTGTTGGATAGCTTTCAGCTATATACATGCACATGTGTACAATCTATATATGGCTGTATTTTTAAATAAGTTTATAAAACAATAACTTCCCTATTTTTTTCAGACATGCTTAGTATTGTCTTCCCCCTTTTTGTTGTTCCTTGCCCCTTATTATTTTAAAGAATTTATTGTATGCTTTGAATGACTGTTCTTGATGATGGAGGGCTGGGCAAATGTTCTGTCCTGGTCTGTGGCTTGTCTTATTCTCTTGGCAGGGTACTGAGCAAAGCAGAACTATTTTTTCAGTGAAATCTGCCTTGTTCATTATTTCTTTCATGGATATGTCTTAAATAGTTAGTGTTATGCCCATCATCAGCTAGGTGATCTCCTATGTTATCTTTTAGGAGTAATAATTTAAATATGATATATTTTAAGTTCTTTTTGTTAACAGTACAGGGTTTTTTTCTAGAATTTATTCATTTAGCATGCACAGTTTCAATATTTCCAACACCATCCTGATTAGGAGATGATTCTCTATTCAGTTGTTCCTTTATCAAGGCCAGCTGACTATACTGTGTGGCTTTACCTTTGTGCCCTCTATTTGGTTCCATTGGTCTGTGCCCCTAGCCTTTCAGGATTGTTGTCTCTTCCATAATAAATCTTGAAGTCAGGTAACATTCTTCTGTAAACACCCCCCCAATATTCTGTTGGTCATCTTTTGTTTCTGTATCTAAATATTAAATTATTTTTCATTATCTACCTGATAATTTGCTGGGACATTTTTTTTAACTTGTTTTGAATGTGTAGATCAAATTAGGAAGAACTGAAAGTTTAGGGTGGGAAAGGGTGGGGAACTCAGGGCATCATGCATGCTAGAGAAGCATTCTTCTACTAGCTGCATGCTCAGCCCCATGGACTGACATGTTAATGCTCTGTCTTCTACCAATGAACGTACCCATATTTCCATTTAGACATTTCATTTAGTTTTCAGAACAGTGTAGTTTTTACTTTATTCTTTTCCCTATTTTCTCTAGAATACAGAATAGCTACTGATTTGTCTACTAGTTCTTTTCTGTATCAGATCAAATCTATTGCTGGACCTCTTTGCTGGATTGTTTAATATTTTTCAGAGCCTTTTCAACTTCAGCATTTTTATCTGGATCTTTTTAGTAATTTTTTTCCTTTTTACTGAGATTTCTCATTTTATGATTCATTGTCTCCCAAGCGGCCTGTATCCTCCAAGGAGCGGGGCCTGCTGCAGAGAATTGAATGTGGAGAGTTAGCTGCCAGGAGGGGGGGTTGTGGCACCATCTTGGGGGGGGTTGGGGGATGGGGGGGTGTCTTTCTGCACCATTTTGGACAGGAGTTGCAAATGGTGATCAGTGGCTGGGTGTGCAAGAATGGAATGGCCCAATATTTACCGACCTGGGGCCAGATTGCTTGGGCCCATGAGGCATGGGTGAAAGCTAGTGGTGACTATGGGTGGGCCACGGGAGCAATCTAAATGGCGGGCTCTTGATCTGGAATGGCGGGGTCTGAGCCACAGCACAGAGCTGGGCACTGGGTGTTCATTTCTTTGTGAGTCACTTCCTCCCCAACAGCATAAAATATAATGAATTCACATAAAGCTATGTCATACAGTTTGTCTGATAGGGCAAGAGACCCTGGGAGAACTTGGGTGACATTCATTGTCACCTTTCCTCCTTAATTCTGCATATTTCCGTTTCTTCTGTTTTGTTGAGCGTGTTTACACTAGCTAACTAATACCTTTTGTTTCCTAAGTCTATCATCTGCTTTCTTCAAAGGGAGCTTCTGTGCTTGTGTTATTTTTCCTGTGCATATATCATCCTTTCCTGTTTCTCACATATTTCTTGTGGTAGCTCTTGAAAACTAGGTATCTTTAAACAGCATTATGGCAAATATGCATACAGATTCTCACCTTCCTTTCATGGGCATATTATTGCTGGGTTTTGAGATAATTTTTCTCTTTGTTTGGATACTTGGCCATACTGTTTCCCAGAATCCTATCTCCTATACACTGTGTGCAGACTCGGATTTTTCCTACCTTTATTGTATTTTTTAAATATATTTTTTAATTTTTTGTGTATTTTCTACACAACATCTCAATCATCTTTATATACCCTCCTCATCTGCACCCTCCCATAACCCCCTCACTGGATTTCACGCATTCCGTCATTTATGTTAAGGCCTATGGAGTCAAGTTAGTGTCCCCAGACATCCCTGAGTACAAGTTCATCCACTGGGGTCTAATCAGCCTATTTACAGTCCCTCCCTTTAAGAAAGTCACCCAGCAGTAATCAGCTGAGAATAAGATTGGGGCCTGCTGCCCATTCTTCCACTTTTATGCTGGTTTTTTGTCTTCTTGGGTTTGCATGGATCTTGTGCATGCTGACACCATTGCTGTGGGTTCATATGAGCAAAGTACTAGGAGCCTGTTAGACTCTGTTTGTATATGCTCATATAACTCCTTCCCTGGCTCTAACAATGTTTTGTCCCCTCCTCTGCAAAAGGTCCCTGAGCCCTGGGTGAGTGAAGTTTAATTTAGGAGTCCTGTCCAAGGACCCACACTCTGCAGACTCTAATTCTCTATGCTTTGGCCATTTACAGTCTTTTGTCATCATTGCCCTCTGTTGCATGAGGGGACTTTATTGATGAGAACCCCAAGGCTGTCATCCCCAGACAAATGTAATTTCTTGCTATGTGCTAAATATGGTACTTTATTTATAGACAAGTATGCCAGCCATCACTCATCAAAGAAGCTTTTTAGCAACAGATGTAGACTATTATAGAGTTACTCAACTGCTCACACACAGAGATTGAACGTCTGTGAAATGCCCAACCCTAAGTGACACATTTGGAATGTGACCTCTACACCTAAGGCTCATTGAATATAGCGGAACAAGGGGTAGAGAGAATACTAACGTATCATTCTACTTTGCTGTATGTTTTAGTGTCTCTGGTTCACTTATTGTTCAAAGGATGAACCTAAGTTTACTTGGTGTGTTTATTTGTCTGCCTTTTATACACTGAAAATGTGTGTAAGCCAAAGTTACCTTCTGAGCTCAGGGAGTGTGCAATTTTTATTTTCTATATATTAATTGTAGGAAAGTTCCAGATATTTGAGATGGTTGTTCTGAGTTTTATTGTTTTATTGTCCTGAGTTGTAACATTTTTAATGAGGAAATAAACTGTTCAATTCCTTATTCTGCTACCTGTGAGTCTTGTCTTCTTGCTAATAATTTTTACTGTGAGTTTTATCAAATGTTTCATTCAGCACCTATCGGGATAAGCAAAATTTGCTTTATTTTCTTTCTAAATATTTTCTTTATTTTTTTTATTTTATGTGTATGAGTGTGTTGCCTGCTTGTTTTTAAGTGCATCCATGTCCTGCAATGCCTGCAGAGTTCAGAAGAAGGCATCAGATTACCCTGGAACTGGAATTGTGGGTGATTGTTAGCTGACAAGTGGGTGCTGTGAACCTGAGTCCTCTGCAAGAGTAGCCAGTGCTCTTAACTGCTAATTCATCTCTCCAGACCTCTGGTTTATTTTATTTAGATTATTACTGAGGTTGGCAAACTACAGCACCTAGACCAAATCTGGTCCATTGTCTATATTTATAAATGATGTCTGGCTGGAGTACAAACATCCATTCCTCTATCTATTGCCTGTAGCTGATTTTATGCTCCTGTGACATGTTTCATAGGTGTGGCAGAGACTGTGCTGCTTACAAAAGCTCTGGTTTTATTATAATAGTAATTTAAAGAAAAGTTCACTGAGCTACTTAAATAGTGACTTATTTAAATGGTGATTTGATTATTCAATAATGAATGACAGTTTATAATGCAATACAATAAGCTCATTTTTGTGTAGTAAGTCAAATTTTGGAATACACACACATACATATGCAAACAAACATACACACCTATATATATATATATATATATAGAGAGAGAGAGAGAGAGAGAGAGAGGCAGAGAGAGAGAGAGAATGTGAGAATGAGGAGGGAGAACAACTGAGTGTATGCACACATGCGTGTGGAAAGGATTTGGTTTAATTTTTATTGCACTTGAATTTTGCATCTATATTAATGAGTAAGATTTACCTATAATTTTTCTTATTCAGCTGCCCATTTTGGATTTAGGTATCAAGATAATGTCTGTCTCATAAAAAGGTCATTTTGATTTTTCTTCTATTATTTTGACTTTTGTACTTTATATAATGCATTTTTTTCTTATTTTAACATTGATTATACCTCAGTGATGAAGGTCTGTGACCCTGAAATTTCTTTTAAGTGAAAATTTGGGTGCAAATCAAATTTCTGTAAGGTTCCTTAAACTATTTAGATTTTTCTATTTATCCTAGAATCAATTTTGATATATTATCCTTTCTCTAGAAAAGTTTAAGTTTTCTAAAATTTTCAAATATATTCAAGCATATTAGTATGTTCTGTTCAGTTACTACTTGATTAAGCTGTCCTTTCATTTTAATTTCTGGCTTTGTTACACCTGCTAGGTTTTTACTTGAATGATCTTGCCACAAGTTCATCATTCTTTTTATTTTTTTCCCAATAATTATTTTTAATTTTTAAAACTTAATTAGACTTTCTTGCCCAAGCATGGGTGGGAAGTTATATACTGGAGCAAGCACAACTTTTCAGTGGCAGCACCAATGAAGAAGTTGACAACCATTCTCCACAACTGTTCATTTCCAATAGTGCCTCAGTGAGAGTGTGGCCTCATGGAATCCTTCCCTGATCCACGCTGTCCAATCATGTGCATGCCTTGTGCAGATAACCAGAGCTGAAGTCAGTTCATGAGTGTAAGGACTATCATACTCAGATGACATCTTTTTGCTGCACATCTTCCCATCATCTGGCTTTTACCCTCTTTCCACCCTCTCTTCATTCTCTGAACCTTGGAGTGGGTAACATAGACGCCCCATTTCAGGCTGAACACTCCACCATCATTTACTTTCAACACTTTGGCCAGTTAGGGGTTTCTGTATTAACTGCCACCTGCTTTAGTGAGAAGTGTAGCCAATGAAAGCTGAGCTCAGCACTCATCAACAAATTTTGACCTTGACTTTTCTGTGTTCTATTTGTTTCATATATTGTTCATTTCTTTGCTTATCTTTATTATTTTCTACGTTCTGTGGTTTTGGGGGAGATTATTTTGATTTACTTTTCTCACTTGAGATGATTCAATTGATCATAACACTGTGACTAAAGTTATCCAATAAGACGACAGCATCAAATTATATATACATGTAGTCGTGGCAGAGATACACAGCCCTGTAGAACACAGATCATCTTGCCATCAGCATGCATTCTTGAATGACAGTATCTTCTAGCCACTTAGGAAATGCCACATATTCTGTATCATTGTATTTTTACAGTTTTTGTAATTTATAATTACCAATTACTTACTTTTTAATAATAATAACTAATTACTTAATCACTTTAATTTGATGGGTACATACAGTAATAGCAAGACTGTGCTCAGTGAGTTCCACAACAAGAACCACTCCTAACTGCCTGGGATACCTCTAAGACATATATCACTGCTGTCCTTCGTCCTTATTTCCTAACCCTCCACAACAAAACCAAACAGAATAAAAATACTACTCTAGTGAGTTCTTTTATTACCTTTAGTGCTCATGCAGGTTTTATTTTTTGAAATGTTTTAGTACTCTAAATTATTTATATTCATCCACAATTGACCCTATTCTTTATATTCTTAAACTCCTTAAAGTTACTAGAATGTCTTTTCAAAATAGCCTCAATAAATAGGTCACTTATGAGCCCGTTATGTTTTATCTTTTTATTCTCATTTATCAACTATTTGTTCCTCACTATCTTTATATATTTAGATTTACTACTTTTGCAGTGCTAGGGGTTGAAGGCAATCTTGTGCATGTTAGGCAAATACTCTACCACTGAGTTACATACCTAGCCAAGTAATTTCATTTTTAAGTTTGGCTTCCATATTTTTAATTACATATTTATTCATTTATTTATGTGTGTAGAATGTATATGTGTGTGTACAATATACTTACGTGTAGTTCATCTTTGTGTTTACACATACATAGGTAGGATGTCTGGTGGCTCTGCCATCACTCTCCACCTTATTGGTTTGAAACAAGATCTTTCCCTGAATTGGAAGCTTGATGTTTCAGCTAGCCGGCTGGCCTGTGAGCTCTTGGGATCTGCCTATCTCTGCCTCCCAACTCTAGGGTTATAGACATGCACAGTCATGCTTTCTTTGTAACGGGTGCTGAGGATTTGAACTCAGGTCCTCATGATTGTAGACCAAGCACTTTTTATCCACCGATCCATCTCTCCAGCCCTTAATCTTGGACTTTACATTTAGAAGCTATTGAGTTTTAAAAATATATTATCTCCCTGAGGAGGTGATTGACTTTCCTTTTCTAGGCATAGAAGATAATAGAATAGAAGATAAGCTCTATGGAGGAATGAGTCCTGGGCAGGCTGGCTTGAGCTTTAGCAGCTCCCAGTTTATTGATGTTTGGCTCTATTTCTATTATCTCCAACACTTGCAGCTGCAGAGGTAAGGGAGATGGAGTAATGTTCTTACCACTGGCAGCAATAAATCACTATGATCCCTTGTCCATATCTTTGCCCTAGGGTTATGGGATTATCCATGCTTTAGAAACTGAAATATTTCTTCTTCACAAGTCATATAAAATTTACTCTTCATCTCATTAATTTTTCAAAAGCCAAAGTGACAGTTTTAATTCTACTTATACTAGTAATATTTATTATCTCATATGCAACAGGATGATGCTTAGAAGCATTCAGGGAACCTGATTTTAGCTCCTTGCGACTTCGTTAGACTGATAAAAAGTACCACATCTTGTCATTATGATGTAGTCACTGATGGTCTAGCAGTCAACAGGCTGCCAGAAAAATGATTCAAAGAATGATTGATGATGAAATCACATGTATATCTGTAGTTTCTGTCTTTGGGAAAACTAATATTCTGCTTTCTGACTTCAAGTTTTCAGGAATGTGAAGACTGTCCCTCAGAAAGGCCCTTAATCACACTAGTCATATCAAGCATATGAAGTCTCCATCAACTGCTTCTTCCACTGCAAACAGGCAAACAGGCAGTGACACAGCCAGCTATTGGCCGGCATTCAGACAGCATACCAACTCTTGGATTGACTGTTGCCATAGTTACCTTGGCTGGTCCAATCATCCCCCCATGGAGGGTAAGATTAAAATATTCAAAGAATAGATAAATCTGAGGGGAAAATGATCTGATTTTGAGTTTGGCTATGAAATTCACAGCTATCCTTTTTAACCAGTGACTAGCTCCATCTTTCCTGTTATAATGTGTGCCATTTCAAGAGTTTATAATGATAGGATGCAAAATTGTATGTGTGTGGGGGTGGGGGGTTAAAACATTTGAAATAGGGGTTGGAGAGATGGCACAGTGTTTAAGAACAATTAATGCTCTTGCAAAGGACCCAAGTTTGGTTCCCAGCACCCACATCAGACAGCACACAACACCTTGTAGCCCTTTCCTGGCTTCCACTGATACCTTCACACATGTGACACACACAGAAACAGACACACAGGCATCTACAAAAATAAAAAATTCTTTAAAATACTAGAAACAGATTCTACAAACTATTATACTACATATTTGCCAAAATCAGGGGAAATCTTTGTCCTCAAACATTTAGGTCCATAAGAAAATGGTTGTAATTATTATTCATTAGAGAAAACTGGTTTGTGAGAAAATACATGATAGCAGAGAAGCCCAATGCTCTTAATAGAGTTTACAAGTTTTATTGACAGGTCTCCCAGCAAATGTGTGTGTGTGTGAGTGTGGGTGAATTCACACACAGTTACACATATGTGCATGCATACACAGACACAGTCTCCTAATCTCTGATACTTTCCATCTGTCAGTGTGAATGAGTCTTTCCAATCATTTTTAAAACCGTTCTGTTTTTGTGAAGCTTTGAGCTTGTACCCAGTGAAAGCTTGGCAGGAAGCATACGTTTCTTGCTCAAGTTCCTGAACACGACAGCTGTGCTTCTCACACAACTTGGGAAAATGTTCCCTGTCTTAATCAACTGGCACAAAGCAGCAGAGGGGCTAAATGCAGGCTGTGTCACAGAGCATCGGTAAATGTGTCAATTTCTCTCCTCTAGATCCTCTCTCCTGCCTCCTTTTTTTTTTTTATCAGTCTCTATTTTTTTTAAGTGGTGCCACTTTTCGATCTGGAATGGAATCTGTTCTTATAGCACACATTGCATTTCTTCTTGGATATACAGAAACTCATAGTAAGTTAAGAACAATTAGTGTCCATCTTTCTCCCATGTCATCTATATTAAATCTACAATAGCTTTCTTTCATCCTGAAGTATGCCACAGATTTTCTTTGGTGTTTTCAGGAGGTATACCCTTCAAATATCAATGTCACCAAAAAGAATTACAGTCAGATGTTAGTGATTATTTGGGAAGTGCTAGGCATTGTTTCAGGCTTCCTGTATTCTATATCATCAGATTATTCGTTGTGTAGTCTCACCATTGCTTAAGTAAATGGGTGAGTAACATGATTTCTACATTTGAGCCTGACTGAAGTTAAGGGGCTTGCCTTGATCACATATCTTGGCATATGAACCTTCCAGTTCTCTAGCAAATGCCTGGGATAATCAGGCATGGATGGAGGGAGGGCTTATTTTGGCTCAAAGTTTTAGAGGTTTCAGCCATTGGTCATGCAGTCTTTCTGCTTTGGAACACAAGATGAGGCAGCACAACGTACTGGGGGGTGAACACATTCTGGAGCAAGCTCCTTACCTTGCGATAGTATAGTTGCAAAGACAGAGGCAAAAGAAGACACCTGTCCCACAATTCCCTTTGAGGGCACCATGCCCCCATAAATCCTGAACTTCCTGTCAATAAGCCCCATCTCTTAAAGATTTTACCTTGTCCTTATGGTGACAAAGAGGCAAGAGCCAAGATTTAACACATAGGGTTTGGGGGACATTTATCCAAGATGTGGTTTGCTTTACAAAAACAGTCCATTCTCTATTCAGGTATAATTTCCTACATACTACTGCTGTTGGGGCTGATGTAGGGCTAATAGTGACAGCATACACCCTTTTATTCAAGCTGTGAAATGTACCTTTTCTTCCTCCTTTGGATGGAATGGGACGAGAAGCCTGGTTTTGCGTTCTGCTATTACTGAAAGCTTCTTCTGTGTTCTGGATACCATCCAGTATCTGAGCCTTGGTTTCTTTGTATGTAAAATGGTGATTAAAATATATGTTTTAACTGTAGGTTTAAATGATAAATTCTATATAGTAGCATATTAATTTTTATGTACTTACAGCTCATGTTATACATATTCAAATGTAAATATACTTTGATTAGAAACAGAAGTATCTGCAATGTTTTCACCAATATCAGGTTTGTCCAAGGGAATTGCAGTCATGAGATGCAGCTTTCCATGTGAGAAGGAAAGTCACCATAAATGTCAGTTAACTGTGTGGCAACAACTCTGTCCTTTACTTTTTTCTATTTCAGGCCGTTACTTGCTGCTGGTTCCACCTCTGATTAGCTCTTGTTCTTTTTGTGTTTTAGAGACAGCATCTTATTATACTCTGTAGTTCTGGCTGATCCGGAACTTGATATGTAGACCAGGCTGGCCTGCCAGAGATCTGTCTGCCTCAGTTCCAGAGTGTTGGGATTAAGGGTGTGAGCAACCAAGACCAGCCCCAGTTCATGCTACCTTACAAGAAGCTTTTTGCTTTTACTAACAAGGATTGTTTCACCTATCTTTTTCTTGTTATTTTCATCTGATTATGGTATCTCTGATCATTATCTAGTATCCAATATAGAATTTTTAATTATGTGAGGGTGTCTAAAATCAAACATAGTGTTACCATTTCTTTGAAAATATTAAGATTCTATTATTTAATCAAATCAGCAAAATGAATCTCAAGCCTATTTCTCAGTAAAAATCATTCCTATTCATGTTCTATGGACTGATACTTTATTAATATTAATAAATGTATGATCTCTGTGTATGTGGTACATTGATTATGATCATCTGGTTAAAAGACCTGAACTCTAACATCAGTTAGATGGTATTTTAAAGTGCTATCCTAATGGCACCTGAAATTCTAGCTCTGAGGTCACTGATGCTAAGAAGTACTAGGGGATGACAGGTTGGAAATTTTGAAAACAAACATCACTGATTTTAAATGAAGCTTCTTGATTTGCCTGATTCTATTCTCTCCACCTCATCATATGATACAGTTATTAGGATGCTGAAGGGTAGCAACTAGGAGGGAACAGTATGCTGGAGCAATTTTTCCAGTTACAGGTCTCATGTTCAGAATGCTCATACTGAGATTAAGTGAAGACTCTTCCAAATAATTTCATGACCCCATATGACATTACTCCTGAGGATATGTGAACAAAGCTCTACTCATCCCAGAGAGAGAACTGACAACAGACCAAAGTAGCAATAACAACAAAGTCCAATTGGTGAACCAATGAGTTTACTGGGAGTATAGGTGAGGGGTTACTTTTAGCAGTAGGACCATTCAAAAGCAGCTATATCACTGAAAGTCCACCTGAACCCTGTTATTACTGAAAGCCCACCTAAGCACTGGTGATGACTCCCAAAATCTGGAATCCTGGAAATCACTGCACAACTTGTAGGCAGCTGATCAGGTTGTAGCGTCTCCTCAACTCAGTAGTCCTTACTGCTTACATAACCTTAAAGAGTCCAGCTCACTTCCTGAGCCTTCTGAGATGTTTATTTCCAGAATCTTAATGAGTCTCCCTTTAGAACCTTCTTCATCTTAGTGAGCTTTCCTCCAGGATGGATTGTTTCAATTCTGAGAAAATTGCTATACAACAGGCTTCCAGGAAAGCAAGGTGAAATAAAAGGAAATTTAGTTTAGGAAGACCATTTTTTTATCACTTAAATTCATCTGAGTTCCCAAAGACACAAAGGAAGTCTTTATAGATGTTGCCATAGACGTTCTAGAGACCTCTACAATCAGCTTGCTGTTACCCACTTCTAGCAGCTGGATACATGCCTTGATTCTTTTTAAAATATTTATTATTACTGTGTATGTATGAATGTGTGTGTGTGTGTGTGTGTGTGTGTGTGTGTGTGTGCAGGCACTGCATGCTATGGTGTACATGTGGAAGCCATAAGAAAACATACAAGACTTGGTTCTCCTACTGTGGATTCTAAGGATTGGAATTAGGTTGTTGGGCTTGTGTAGTAAGTGCTTTGCCTGCTTGAGTGATCTCACCAGCCCCATATCCCACATTCTGCCATATTGCCTCTTGTCTTGGCCACATGATCTGGAGATGTGGAGCTATGACCTCCAGGGAGTCAAGGGTGTCATAAATGCTGAAATAACCAGTAGAACAGGCCTCCCCATCATGTCTCACTCCCACCTCTTCCTTTGGCCTTTAAAATCTTACAAATGAGAGATTGTGGCTACCTGACATTTATTAAATATTTATTGAATACCTACTCTGGATCAGACATTTTGTTAGGCACTATAGAACATTCAATTGATAGGTGGAGGTAATAGGCCATTAGTTCCATTTCCAGCACCTTCATTAGGCTGCTCACAACTGCCTGTAGCTCCAGCTCTGGGAGATCTGACACCCTCTTCTGGTCTCCACAGGTACCTGTGCACACATGTGCATACACATATACATCACACACACACACAAATAAAGATAAAATGAAGTTTAATAATAACAAAATATGAAATAAAATTATTAGTTTGGAAAATGTCCTTAAAAATCATTTAAATATGATCCATTATGAAATTTCTTTGGGGAGAAGTTTTATATAAGCAAGAGTATTCCCATATGTATCAATCACTTTAAACTTCTTTCTAGCACACTGTACCTCTCCTTGCTAATTAACCTTGTGGAAGAGAAAAAAATTGGAGGAGAAAAGTGTGAGGCAAATAGATCATTAAGCAAAATGTTTAGAGAAGCATTAGCCCTAACTCGTCTTGAATATAATTTCAAGTCCAAAATTTCCCCTTGATAAGCATGTGGAACTGTTTTAGGCTCTCCATGTAAGTGGACTATTCCACTAGTACTGAGTTTCAGGACATCTTCTTGGGATCATCCACTTTGTGGGCACATAGGAAGAAGAACAGATTTCTCCTCTTCTTTCTATATACTAGAAGTTAACAAGTTTCAAGTAATGCCCCAAACTGATCTTAACTCATGATGGTTCAGTATTTAGCCAAATTTGATTTTCAGATTGCCTTTAATTTAAAGACTTTCCTGAACATGAACTTGATAGGGAGGCTGAAGTTCTTGGATCTAAAGAGACTTTAGAGTCAGTATGCTCCTAATTCAATCAGTGTGAGCATTCTCTGACTACAGTACCAGGATAATTAACTACTACAACCTCCAGTGGGAGCTTCATGTCAGATGACTTGTTATGATGACTGCCATCTGCAGGACTGAATTCTCTGTACCTATAGCCTCACCTGGTGTCCTTTGTTTTGTTTTTCTATCTGAGACTGTATTTATTCTCTCCTATGGGACAGCTGTTTGTGATCATTTGTTTGTGATACTAAAATCCAGGTTCTAGGGCTAGAGAGATGGATCAGCAGTTAAGAACACTGACTGCTCTTACAGAGGACCTGGGTTAAATTCCCAGCACGTACATGGCAGTTACAAACTGTCCTTAACTCCAGTTCCAGGGGAATCCAAAACCCTCATCTGTCCTCCATGGGCATTGCACGACACGGGTGCACTTACCTCCATGCAGGCATAACACTCATACCCATAAAATAAAAATAATAATAAATAAAATGTTTTTTAAAAATCCAGGTTCTATACAGAAGAATTTGAAGCTAGTGGTCCAAACCTAGTAGGTCCTAGTATTCCATTGGCTTTTTAAGTATACGAGCATAAGATGCTCTGAAGAAAAAAAAATTGTCTCAAGCTCTGCATTAATTTTGGCTTTTATTTCCTACATTCTGATGCTTACACACCTGGGATATGACTAACTCCTTTTACTCTAGGAAGATGGTCCATTTGAACACTTCATGCTCCAGCATCCTGAGATGGTTATGTCTAGAGGTATACCACTGCCTTAGCCAGTAAGGTTGTTGTCTTTATGTACACCAGTTAGATGTGCTTTGAATGTTTGTGGTAAAGGGAGATGCTTAGGACTCATTTATTTCATCATTTATTCAATAAATTGTTATCAGGCACTTACATATACAAGCAACCATGATAGGTTCTATGGGTATGAGTTGTGAGCTTGAATGAGGAACACCCCCCCCCTCCATAGACTTAAAAGTTTGAACGTTTTGTCTTCAGTTGGTGGTGCTGTTTGGGGATTACAGAATCTTTAGGAGGTGTGGCTTTGCTGGAGGAAGTGTATCAGTATGGGCAGAGGTAAGTTCATAGCCTTGGCCCTCTTCAGTTCCTGCCCTCTTCTTCACGTTTAACTGAAATGTGAGCTCTCAGCTACCTGCTCCTCCTGCCCTGACTGCTGCTGGCTGTCATGACTCCCCACCTTGATAGATTCATATCCTTCTGGAACTGTAAGCCAAAATAAAGTCTCTCTTCTATAAATAGCCTTATGTATGGTATTTCATCACAACAACAGAAAAGTTAGCAGTAATAGTTATTAGTAGTAATTCACATATAACCAATACCCAATTTTGCTAAGAATCAAGAAAAAGCACCATTCCACGCTCAGCATCCACAGGTTTGTGAGATCATGATGCACTTGGCTTTCTGTGCCTGGCTTATTTGGCTTAACACAATGATCTTCAGTTTCATTCATGTCTTTGTAAATGTTAGGATTGCTGTCTTTTCTATATTTGTTTACCTTGCCATTGTATATAATCTCAACCACATTTTCTTTATTAATTAGTTGAGAACACATAGATTGCTTCCATCTCTTCATTACTGTACAGAGAACTGACATGGGAGCTCAGATATCTCTTTGATATGCTGATTTCATTTCCTTCAGATATATATTTTTGCTTGGGATTGCTTCATTGTACGACAATTTCATTTTTAAAAGCTAAAGGAGCTCCAGTACTGTTTTCAATAATGGCTGTACTAATTTACGTTCCTACAAACAGTGTGTAAACCCATCCTTACCAGCCCATGTTGTCTTTCTTCTTTTTGATAGTGTACATTCTGACCAGTGAAGTGCATCTCTCCCTGACTTTGATTTGCATTTCCCTGATGATTAGTCAAGTTGACCATCTTTTCATAAACCTGTTGGTCACTTGTGTAACTTCCATTGAGAAGTGTCTGTTTAGGTATATTCCTCATTTTAAAATTGGATTGTTTGTGGTTCTCCTGTTGATCTTTTGCTGTTCTTTATATGTTCTGAGTATTAACCGCCTTGTCAGATGTTGTCTTAGTTTCATTTCTGTTGCCATGATAAATACTCTGACAAAAAGCAATTTAGTGGAGAAAGGATTCATGAGAGTTCACAATCCCAGTTTATAGCTCATCATAGGAGGAAAGTCAAGGTGGCAGGAACTTAAAAGAACTAGTCACATCACATCTACAGTTAAGAGCAGAGAGAGAAAGAATGCATGTGGCTTACTACTCAGCTCATGCTCTACACCCCTACACCGTCCAGGACCCAAATGGAGAAAATGGTGCCTCCACAGAGGGCTGGGTCTTCCAACACTGATGAATGCAGTAATGACAATCTCACAGATATGACCTTCAGCAAACCTGATCTAGACAACCCCTCACTGAGACTCTCTACTGGGTGATTCCAAATTGTGTCAAGTTGACGATGAACACCATCCATCCCGGGTCCATCATGTGCACTTTCATGTGCACTTAGCTTTCATTGTGTTGTCTGTCTCTTCACTCACATGGTTGTTAACCTCATATATAAGCTTTTTTATTCTGTTAGCTATTTTCACTTTTGTTTCTGATGCATTTTGGGTCTTCTCCAAAATATCCTTATCAACTCTAATATCTTCAAGCATTTCTCATGTTTTCTCCTAGTAGTTTTGTGTCTTACATGGGAGTCTTTCATCTATTCTGAGTTGATTTTTAGAACTTGTGAGGAGATATGAAGGTCTAGCTTCATTCTTTTGCATGTAGATACCCAATTTTGCATTGAAAACACTATCCTTTGTCTAGTGCATGTGCTTAGAGTCTTTGTCAGAAATAAGTTGTCTGCAAATGCATGGACTGACTTTTCTGTCCTCCATTCTGTTTTATTCTTTCTAGTTCCTATGCTGGTACCAGGCAGTTTTGAAGATTCCAGCTACTTAGTGTAGTTTGAAACCAGGCAGCAGTCTATCATCTGCCTTGTTCTTTGTACTCAACATTGAATTGACACTGCAATCTTATGTTGTATATGCATATATTTTAGACTTGTGTTTTCTAGTTCTGTAAGGATGTCCTCTGTATTTTGTTTGGGATTGCGATGAACCTGTAAATCCCTCTGGGTAGTATGAACATTTTATCCTATTACTCTTCCAATCCACTAAACCATATTTCCTTATTTTTGTCTTCTTTAATTTATTTCTTAATTGTATTCTATTTCCTTGTAAGTTCTTTCACATCATTAATTTATTCCTAGCTGTGTATGTGCAGTGGGTTTCAGAAATGTAATTGAATTCATTATTTCTTCCTCATTGAATTCTTTATTGGAGTATAGAAAAGCTATTGATTTTTCTGTTGATTTTGTATCATGCTACTTAACTGAATTTGTTTCTTGACTATAATCATTTTTATTGAGTCTTCATGTTTTTGCATATATATAATCATATCATCATTGAACAGAGACGATTTGACTTTTTCCTTTCCTATTTGTAAGCCTTTAATTTGCTCTTGCCTATTGTGCTGGCTAAAACTTTGAGGGCTTTTAATAACAATGGTGAGAGTTGATGCCATTGTGCTGTCTCATTCATGATCTCACAGAGGTAATCATGGGTATCTCATATCTAGCCTTTATTATGTTAAAGAATGAGCCTTCCACACCCTGCTTATTAATGACTATTATTATACAGTTATATGCACAATAACCACCCTGTATCACCCTAAATAAATGGAGTCTTGCAGATGCCAGGGCAAGTCTAGAGTCTTAAAACCGCAGGCATTGACCTTGTGATAGTTGTGCTTCTCAAGGTAGGAGAATGAATGATGGAGACAGTGTCTTAGTCACTAAGGGTGACCCAATCCTACGTTATTCTTGCAACTCCCAGTAACAGGGACCTGTGCTATTTGGAGTGGGAGAGGGGATGCCTCGGTACCACTCTAAAGCTTACCCTAACGTACCACCAGACTAGAGTCTGTCCCATTGGCATGCAGGTGCCTGGCTTTAGTGAGTCTAATCTGTAGGGTCCATCTGAAGGCTCTGGCATGGGTATAAGACTTTGGTTTCTGCCTGATATTGAGTTTTTCCATGGTAGGCCTACCTCTGAGCTCCAGGATAAGGTCTCATGCTAGCTTCAGTGTCCTGCCACCTAGCCAGTAGTCTGATGTGGTGATTTGAATGAGAATGTCTGCCATAGTCTCCAAGTATTTGAGTTCTTTGGCCCCAGTTGGTGACTCTGTTTTGGGAGGAGGTTCAGGAGTTGTAGTCCTGCTGGACAAAGGATGTCTCGGGGGGGATGGGTTTTAGACTTGCCTTTCTCCAGCTTTCCTCTCTTTGCTTCCTGCATATGATTAAATGTGTGAGTACTCAGCTTTCTGCTCTGGCTGCCTCTGCTGCCATGCTTCCCCACTATGATGGACTCTTAACCCTTGAACCATGAGCCCAATAAACTCTTCCTTCTTTAAGATGCTTTGGTCATGATGTTTTATCACAGCAACAGAGAAGTAGCTAGTATAACTAGTCACCCTCTTAGCCTCTTGTAGAGGAAGTCAGATAGCTAGTTATGGCAGTTAGAGCAGTTCAGTCCATAAGCATTGGTCATAGGCATGGGGTTATACTGGAAACTGGGCTTCATTGCGATGAGCCTAGCACTGTGTTTAAAGTTGGAGATGAGTAATATGACCAGCTCTTTCTACTCTGCCTTCTTCATTATGTCTTTTTAAAAATATATTTTTTTATTTTACTTATTATTTTTATTTTGTGTATATGAGTGTATTGCCTGCATGTATGTGAGTGCACCTGTGTCATGCAATGCTGTGGAGGCCAGAAGAGGGCTTCAGATTCCCCTGGAACTGGAGTTAAGGATGGTTCATAGCTGCCATGTGGGCACTGGGAATTGAACCCGGGTCCTCTGCGGGAACAGTCAGTGCTCTTAACCACTGAGCCATTTCTCCAGCCCCTCATTATGTCTTTTTATTGTACTGAGATCAGGCACTTACTTGAGTGAGTTAGTCTCTTATTTGACTTCTTTGACTCTTTTGATGATATTCTGGTACTTAAATATTTGTTCAAAATAAAGCATCTTTGGGGAGATGATCAATGGGAGACCTTACTCAAATAATATACTTTAAAAATTATCCATAATAAGAAAGCCAATTATGAACATTTTAAATGGAGTTTTAAAGTCTTCTCTTATTATTTCATTGCTATATCTGCTTTCTAGCCTATCAAAGTTTGATTTATACATTTATGTTTTGTGCTGATAAGAGTATATGTATTTATAATTGTTATTTTCCTGGTGAATTGATCCTTTTGTTATATGCAATATTCTTTTCATCTGGTATGGTACTTTAAAAGTATTTTTATTAATTTTTTGAGAATTTCATGCGATGTGTTTTGATCATATTCAGTTCCCACTCCTTACCCTAACTTCTCCCAGATCTACTCCTCACTAACTCTCCAGCTTTGTATCATTTTTTATATTATTGTTAACCCATGAATACAATTTATGCTGCCCACATATTCCTGGGTATGAGGTCATTCAGGGTGGGCCTACCAGGGGTTATGGTGATGTACTGTTTTATTTAAAGTCTTTCTGAGCACAGTCTTTTATGTGCTCTTTCAGTTTGTTCTTTGCATGGACTCTCTTTGCCTTCATATAATGTATATCCTTAAATTTGACACTATTCCTTTGTTGATGGAATATCACTTGATCTTGTCATATGCTTTGATCTATTCCACTGCTGTCTGCTCTATGATTGAGAAGATTATTCCATTTATATTTAACATAGGTATTAACATGGAAGGATTTAGTATTGGCATTTGCTAAATTACTCTCTTTTAGGTGAATTTGTTGTTACATTTGATACCCTTTCTACTCTCGATGTCATCCTTTGTTTTCTTATATTTCAAGTTTTCTGTGTTTCTTTTTTCTGTGTGCTACATGTGTTTTCATTGTGACTAGGATGAGATACAGCTAAATCATCCATAGTTATAGAGGTCTATATTAATGTAATTTCAATTACATCAAATACTATACTTTTATTTTTCTCTTCCAATAATTTTTAATCAGTGTCATAATTTACATTTATTTATAACACATATCCATCTATGTAGTTTTATAGTTATAGTTTAGTGCCTTTATTTTTTAACCTTTATACTGAATTCAAGAGTGACCTACTTACCAAGCATAGCTATTCTGTATTCACCTATGTACTCATCTTCACCAACAAGGTCTAGCCTTTTTTTGTTCTGTTTTGTTGCTGTTCACCACCCTTTTGTTACAACCTGTGACAAAAGAACTGATCTATGTGGTGATGACAACATCAATTTTTGTGTTTGTATTAGTTATTTTTCTGTCACTGTGATAGAAACACTGACCAAAGCAACTTATGAAATGAAGCGTTTATTTAAGCTTATGGTTCCAAAGAGGCAAGAGTCCGTCATGGAAGGGAGACATGGTTGCGGAGGTGGCTGGAGCAGGAGTCGAAGCAAAGTTCTCACATCTTTCTTCCAGTGGGCACAGGAAGCAAGAAAGCAACTGGAGATCTGGCAAGGCTTAAGAACTCTCTAAGCCCACCCCCAGTGACATGCTTCCTCCAGGGTAGAAATACATTTAACAGTGCCACCATCTGGGGACAAGATTTCCAAATAGTTGGAGCCTATGTGGGACATTTTCATTCAAACTATCACATTCCACCCCCTGGCCCCATAGGCTCATGACCATATAAAAATGTAAAATGCATTTAGTTCAACTTTAAAAGTCCCCATAGTCATTACCAGTCTCAATACAATTCAAAACTCCACAGTCCAAAATCTTTTCTGAGACTCAGGGAAATATCTTAACTGTAAGCCTCTGTAAAATCAAAAGACAAATTACATACTCTCAACATAGTGTGGACTCAAATACACATTACCATTCCAAAAGGGAGGAATAGAATCATAGTAAGGAAACACTGGACCAAAACAAGACCGAAAACCAGCAGGACAAACACCAAATCCAGTAGCTCCATGTTTGACTTCTGGGACTTTACTTCCAAAGGGCTTAGATGGCTCAGCCTCCCCATCTTTGCTGCATGCAGCATACATATCTCTCTTGGGCTGGTACTACTACCTGTATGCAGGTCTTCTTGGCAGATGCCTCACAGCTCTGGCATCATGAACCTCTTCTTCAGATCTCCATTGCCAACCAGGCTTCACCTTCACAGCTTCCTGAAATGGCCCATCAGGGCCCTCTTTATGCATGGGTACCCCTACTGCATGCTGCCTGGCCTCTGTGGCTTTCTGAAACCTCAGAGGAAAAACTGATGACCCCTTCACTCTTGCATCTTTCATGCCTCTAAAGCCAGCACCAGGTGAATGACGTTGCCACGTTTGACAGCAAGTTTGGGGTGGACTTCAGCCTGCTTTATCCATTTTAGAAGCTTTGCTCTTCAGTGGTCCCTGCAGCATTTTCCTTTCACAAATAGGAGGCTGAACTGGGTGTGGTCTACCCCACTTCTGACACCAATTTCTGTTCTAGTTTGTTTCTCTATTGTTTAAGTTCAAATCTCTAGGCCCCTCCTTAATCACTTTGGTCTCCTTATCAAAGGGATCCTCTCTAGCACATGCCAAGGCTCTAACATTTATCTTCCTAGTGCTCTTTTTTCAATCCAAACTATATTTCTTTCTGCCCCATTTGCTCTTTTTCATTGTAGATTTGCATAATATCACCATTAATAGCCATGCCACCATTTCTACATTAGGCTGTCTTGAAATTTCTTCACAGAGAAATTAGTCCATGGCTTTTCAACTTAGCCTCAGACAAATTTTTTGTTGAGGGAAGACTCCAGCCAGACTCTTTGCCAAAATATCCCAAGTGATGCTTAAGTCCTTAGCTCCCTCTGGAATGACATTGTTCTCAGCACTACTTTCTTCCAGGTGCTTACTAGAATGCCCTGTTCAGCTCTGCTTACAGAAACTAACTGCTTCTCTAACCCAAACTTCCAAAGTCTTCCACATTCCTCCAAAATCCTACATGGTCAGGTTCTTCAATGCCAAAACCCCACTCTTGGTACCAATTACTGTATTCGTTACTTTTCTGTTGCTGTGATAGAAACATGGACCAAAGAAACTTATGAAAGGAAAAGTTTATTTAAGCTTACTGTTCTAAAGGAGCAAGAGTCCATCATGGCACGAGGCATGGTGGCAGAGGTGGCTGGAGCAGGAGTTGAAGCTAAGCTCTCACATCTTTGAGCAGGCACAGTAAACAAGAGAGCAACTGGAGATCTGACAAGGCTTAAGACTCTTTAAGTCCACCCCCAGTGATGTGCTTCTTCCAGGATAGCCACACCTTATAAGACTTCCCAAAACAGCACCACCATCTGGGGGCAAAATGTCCAAATTCTTGGACCCTTGGGGAACATTTTCATTCAATCCACCACAGTGTTTCTGGAAATATCTTTTTCTTTCTATTTTGAAGAAGACTTATTCAACATATAGCATTCTAAGTTGATGAGTTTTTGAGTACATTGAATATTAGATCTTATTTTCATTTTACCTACCTGGTTTTGGTTAAAAATGTGTCTACTAGTCTTATGAACATTGCCTTATATGAGAGTAACTTTCTCTTGCTGCTTTCAAAATTCTCTTTGTAATCAACTTTTAACCATTTGATTAAAAAAAAGACTTACTACGTCTGAATGTTGTTCATTTTCTTTTCCAGATTTTGGAAATTTTCCACTTTTATTTGTTTGAAAAACCTGTTTCATATGTTCTTCCCCTGGTTTCTTTCTGGTAACCCAGGAGGCATACATCAGTCTACAAGATGCTGAATTTTGCTTCATTTTTTATTTTTCTTTTCTCCTATTAGGCAAATTGACAAGATAATTTCAAATAACCTGTCTCAGTGAACTGATTGTTTCTTATCTTTGATACAGCATGGTATTTGACCTCTTTTTGCTTCTTTCATTTAGTTCTATCCTTTTCAGTAAAGATTTGCAGAACTCCTCTTAAGATTTTCTTTTGGATGACATCCTGACCTCCCTCAGGCATTGTTTTATGATCTTCATGTTACATTTTTATACTGGATGTTTTGAAAACTCTAGTAGCTAATTAATACAGTTCCATGTCATTATTCTTGATTTCTGGAGTTCTATCTTTCCCCTATATTGACATGTTTACATTTGGAAGATAAAACTAAAATCTCTTCCACCCTTGATGAATTAATCTTTGACAAGAGACCCTCATTCATTATCTATTGAAAGATTCTGTGGACTTCCCAATTGCCCATGCTAGTCAGAGCCACAGTGTTGTCCCCTATCCTGTAACTGCCAAAACCACCTTCACTCTGAGGCAAGACATACACCAGTTCCTTGAGTGTCTTCTAGAAAAATTGGACCATCAGGTTTGGACTCAACCTTTTTTCTTTTCTAGGGGCTCCTGTATCCATACATTAGTCTAAATTTTCATGTCTGTCTCTGAAACCTCCACAGGCCTAGGAAGTGACAGGTTCTTTTGGTACTTTAAGATATGCAAGGCAGAAACCTGTTCTTCAGATACCAGTTACAAAGTGGTGACACCAGGTAAATGTCCAACTCTTTTCCTTCCTGTAGGGAAAACGTAAGCTGATGTTTTGCCCAATCATTCTGGGGATATTGATGGCATGTGTCCATGTTAGTTCAGATTTTGTTTTCAGGAGCTGCCAGGGGCATCTATCACTGGCAGAGTCACAGCATATGACAGATTTTGAAGAGGACAATTTATTGAAAGAGTTCAATGGTGGTAGTTTCATGCCAGTGATGCAAGCCATGTTACAGCAAACATAATTGATTGCTCTTTTAACCACACATCATGAACTAGATTTTTTCCCAGGAAACAATTTCAGGTACTGTACTATTGAAAATATTTTATAAACATCATTGTAACAAAAATGATATTAGGACCAGTTCTTTGGGGAAATGGAATGGATCATATTCATAATTCTTTTTCCACAGTAAACAGGAGGAAGAGGAGGAGAAAGAGGAACAGGAAAAATAGGAGAAGGAAAGGGAGGAAGAAAGGCGATCCAATATTAAGGAGGGCATCTAGCAAAGCTGGTAACTCGAGGTTCTACATGTTCATATTTTCTCCTAATAATCCTTTTACTTCATTCTGAGGATAGTGTATTTCATATGCATGGGGATAGCTGGAAACCACAATGAGTGATGCTAAATGGCTCCTTCTAGCAGCTGCTGTGCTCACAGGGAAGCAATAGAAGAATGCTGGTTCCTTCTAGACAATCAGAAGGAACCATGACTATAAAATTAGTGTCAGAGTGGGCCTTGACACCATTAAAATTTAAAACAAGGCAACGACAGACTGTGTCATTTTCTCAGTTATGAGCACTTGGTTTGAGCTGATCAATTCCATACATAAAAGAATGTCAGAGTTAAGCCTAAAATTCAGCTCTTAGTGCAATTTTCTCTTACTAAATTTAATACTAGGTGTATTGTGATGGAGAACAAATTTACATTTGCTTTGTCCATTAAATGGGAAGGTGAAGTCTCCTCAGTGGCCAAAGCTACAGGCCCACTACACAGTCAAGGGTTTTGGCATCCCCAGCCGTCCAGCCTTTGCTGTCTCTGATGCCTGAGTACTTTCTACTTCAGAACTCTATTTCCAGTTTTAAAAGAAAATGTTTTAAGAGGTCTCTTGTACCTTGATGCAGACTTTTTAGATATTTCCAAAAAATTTTAACAATTAAAAGTCATTAAACACAAGATAGAATCTCAAAATAAGTTATTTTTCCTTAAAATAGCTAAGCTTATTTGGGAGGAGTAACCAAGGAGAGGAATCATTTTGTTGTATTACATTTCCAATCACTACATAAGAGCATTTTAACATAGAGGTACAGAACAATGCCTATAAATAAGATCAAAACCCAAGTCCTACCATTTTCTCTAAAAAAGAAAATAAAAGGAATGATTTTTTTTGTTGTTGTTTTGGTCTTTTTGAGACAGGGTCTCCCTGTAGCCCCAGCTGTCCTGGAACTCACTATGTAGACCAGGCTGGCCTCAAACTCATAGAGATCTGCCTGCCTCTGCCTCCTGAGTGCTGGGATTAAAGGTGTGCACCACCCCGCCTGGCTAAAAAGAATGATTTTTAAATCCCTCCACCACCTGTTTCCCAGCCTCTTCTTTCTTGCTTTAGAGATAGCTACATGGATGAAATTGAGTCTCTGTATTCCCTTGCTTTTATGTGTGCATTTATGTGTATTTAAAGATATATTTGCTAATCAGAAAGTCAGTTGAGGGGAAATTTGCAAGTGGTATGAATAAGAGGGAAGCATAGCCAAGAGTTCATATTTTTTGATTTGCTTAAAGCTCAGATTTGTCTGGCTATTGTTATTTACCCATGTTGGTACATGCAGCTGTAACTTGTACACTATTCTTTCTTTCTAGTTCTCTATTGAACAAACACACCACAATTTGTCCATCCTCCTAGTGACTGACATCAAGGTTGTTTATAGACTTGCTACTGCATTTCCTGATACCTGCTTTGCATGGTGTATAAGGTTCTCACCAGCTGCTTCTTGTCTATTCCTCTAACCCAATTTCCTGCACCTGGAGCTGCTTCACCTCTGTTTCTGATCTGTTCCCTTGTCCACTAAAGCCTTTGTCCAGCTTCAAACTTTATTGGATCTGATTGTTCTAGTCTTCTTTTGGATCCTGAACTGAGTCCTAATTGAGTGCTTATCATAATAGATGATGGCTGCTTTACAAGAGATGAGCTTAACCAGAGTTTATTTCACCTCTGTCACTAAAACAGAAGAGACAGAAGCAACTGAATATTCAATAATATTTCCATCACACTGCCCAACACTATGCATTTTCAAACACTTCTTATCACTGATACACAACTCATAATCCATTGTGTCATTTAATTGAGTGATTTCCAATTTGTGTGTTTATGGAACACTTACCCCACCTGCTCTCCCTTGCTTGAGTCAGAAAAAAGTGCCATCAGAATTAACAGAGATTATAGTGCAGCTTTCAGTAACACACACATTAATTCACACGATCAGTGCAGACAGGGACAAAACACCTCTTAGATGATATTCTAAACCTGCCATGGTCAGCAAGGTAAGGTAATAAAAACATGTGTATGGGTATATGTGCACTTTTTTGTTTTTTTGGTATGGAGGCCAGAGGTTGGGTGTCTTTCTTGATCACTCTCTCCACCTTATGTTTTGAGACATGGTCTCTTTGTGGACCTGGAGCTCAGGGATTCTGCCAAAATGACTAGCTAGGGAGCTTCAGGGGTCTCACTGTCTCCAGGATTACAGACATGTGCTACCATTCTGGGTATTCATTATGTGTGTGTTGGGCATCTGAACCTAGGTCCTTGCTCCTGTACAGCAATCATTTTGCTGACAACTATCTCCCTACTCCCCACAATGATCTATTTCTAAAATTTGTATTAACAGTCTGTGTTTAAACTTATCTCTTCTCACTTATGACCAATGTACATTCTTGAAACTTTTTAGGAACATGTTACATTGATATATATATATATATAATTATCTTAATGAAAACATAATTATAAGTGAAAGTTGGAGCTGGAGAGATGGCTCAGAGGTTAAGAGCACTGGCTATTCTTACAAAGGACCCAGGTTTATTTGCCAGCACTCACACAGTGGCTAACAATCATCCATAACTCCAGTTCCAGGAGACTGGACACCTTCTGGCCTCTGGGGATTTTGCACACATGTGTTACACTTACATGAAAACAAACACTCATACAGATAAAAAAAATACAAAAAGTTAAAAAAATTCTTCAGAAGAATTTTAAGTGGACATTAAAACACACTTATTTCAATTTTCTGACAAGTGTTTATTTGCTGTCTTTTTGTTGAGGACTGCTCTTACCCCAATATAGGCATATTGAAAACTATATTCATCTAAATAGCTCAGAAAGTATGAAAGGAAGAGGAAAAATCATGCAAACTTATCTATCTTCATTCTGATAAATCCAGATTGCACTATTGGGCCCATAAACCTCCAGACTCCAACCACAAGATACATTACAGCAAGATGGGCAGGAAGTCAATGTCCTGTCAGCTGTCAGCAGTGGATCAATCTCTCTCCATGTTCAGAGACAAAAACTCTCAACATACCATATACTAAGGAATGAAGGTTGGTAAGAGGGGACAGTGTTACTTGAATATTGGGGTCCTTTAGCCATTTGAAGTAAAGGGGTCAAAACAAGTGCGCATAGACAGATACAGGAGTATGCACACAAACTGCAGTGAGGTTCATATTTAGTGTGATGTGAAGATCAAAATAAAAAACATATTTTCTTACTTAGAAAAGATTGATACTAACAGAAGCAGTGGTTGACACACTCCAAATAAAGTGGAGTAAATACCAAAATTAATTGAGGGATCATGTGTTTCTTTCTAGATCTGATAGTGATTTGGTACTAGCATTTAAGAGGCCCTTGCAAGCAGGTAAGGACACTAATTCCCCTCACCTTACAGCTCCTTATTCTGGAAAATGCAAAGCTTGGTTAGAAATTTTGCTTTTCATTAATTAACAAAGAGAAAACATGAGACAGTCCAGGACTTAAGAGATCGTATTGTGGTACAGTGCACAGCCCCACACATGCCAAAGATCATGTCTTAGAAAAGTGGTTTCTGAAAGACATAATATCAATGAAAAAGATAAGATGGCTACTTGAAGTCCATAGCAAAATATATTTTGACCTTTGTGAGATGTGAAAGGAAAGTACAAGAATGGTTAAGATGAAATCAGAAGTTCAAAGGAACTGAGTGATGAAATAAAAGACTGAAAAAGAAATGAGAAAACCAGCAGGAGTGTATTTAATACCAAACAGCAGCCAGTGCAAACACAAACCTGCAGTGCCCTCCAAAACATAGAGGAAAGGGACAAAGATGTGTAGCAGTACCGATTATAAAGATACTGCCAGAAAAAATAGATGCCATCTAAATATTAGACGTATTGATGAGAAAACATCCCCAAATTGAAAGAGAAGTAATAATCAAAGATAAAGAATTCCCAATCTGAAAAGAAAAAGTCATTTTGATTTAAAAGAACTTGGTTGAAAGTTAATTTAAAAAATCCCATTTTTGGACCTTTCTTGGCTTTTCTTTTCCAATTTTAATAATAAAAATTCAGAAAGTTATATGGAATGGTATAAAAAAATTATAAAGGAAAACAAAAAATACTCACTTCAGGCTTATCTACCACTTACATTTCACAAGATATATGCCAGTCTCTAAATTGTTTTAAAAATGGAGTGTCTGAGAACATGGGAATTGTACAGTAATCAAAAAAAAAAAAAAACCCCTCTTCTTGCTGTACAAAGGCAGAAGACAAACATGGGCATATTTTGTAAGAAAAATTCTTGAAGAATTAGCTCCCCAAATGAGTAAGATTTATTAAAATAAATTTCAGTCTGAGTAACTTCAAACATATATTTGTAAAATTAAATATGAAATTATGGTCTATTTTTGAAGAAAAGTGCAGAGTAGAAATTGTTATAAATTCAGTCGGAAACTCAGTTTAACTGATACATGATGTAAATTTGAATGAGGGAACTTCACAAGTCTCCACAGATGCTTCTAAGCATTAAAGGATATGTCATCAAATGTTATTTCATAAACTTTAATGTGCTTACTCCAAAAGACATAAAGGGAATGTACAATGAAAATGATTTGGTAACAAAAGTTGAAGATTTTCTGTTCAGCAAAAATACTAAAATCTAAGTTTAGAGACAGGCAGCTATGAGGTATTTTTTTAATACAACATATGAAACACAAGTAAATACTTTGTGAGAAGGTCATACTTTAAAGAAGCAAAATATTAATCAAGAAAGAGAAAAACGAACAAAGCACGCAGGTGGTATTCACAAAAACAGAAAAGCGTTGATAAGATCGTTAATCTATGAAGCCATTGTGTATAAAAGATAATATTTACTATTGCATAGATTTTTTCAAATATTGTGTTATTTTTATTATTTTATTTTATTTTATTTTGTTTTGGGGAGGGGTTTGTCTTACATCTCCCAGGTCACAGGTCATCAGGTGTTCTAGTTTGTTTCTCCATTGCTGTGGCAAAATGCTCTGACCAGTACCAACTTGGGAAGGAAAGGATTTATTCAGCTTATGTCTCCCAGGTCACAGTTCATCAGGGAGCCCAAGGTAAGAACTCAGGGCAGGAACCTGGAGGCAGGAACTGGAGCACAGGCCATAGAGGAACGCTGCTTACTAGCTTGATACCATTCTAATGAAATTCCAATTTTGAATAAACACATGATTTTTTACATCCTCAAATACTGAAATGTGTTTATAAATTGGAGATCTTATGTGACTGATACATGTCCCAACCCCAGATTCAAGGCCTAAAAACCACATCAATGACTAGCACAGCAAAAGACATTGGTGTAGCAGTGGCACTTTTATCTTAGGGGTACTCAGCAGCTACCTAATAGGACTTAAATCCCACTCAATGGGAGGACACTCATGTGTGGAGCTGGAAACCTAGCCAAATACACATAGCTGGAGAGGTTGTAGATTTAGAGAAAACTCCAAAGCTGTCACACCCCTAGACAAATATAATTTCTTACTATGTGCAAAATACAGATCCCTAAATCTATAGACAAGTATCCTAGTCACTACCCACCAAAGTAGCTTCTTTTTCAAGAGACAGAGATAATTACAGAGTTCCACAACTGGTCACATACAGATTGTCTGTGAATTGCCCAAGCCTAAGTAGCACATCTAGGACACAACCTTTACACCTAAGGCTCACAGAATATAGAACATAGATGAAGAGAACATTAATTCATCTTTCAGTTCTCATCAATGAAGCTCCCTCATGCAACAGAGGGCCAGGAACACAAATGGTCACTCACAAATGGCCAAAACGCAGAGAATAAGATTCTGCAGAGTGTGGGTTCTTGAACAGGACTCCTGTACTAAAATACACCTACCCAGGGCTCAAGAACCAGTGGAAGAGGGGGTGGAAAAATTATAAGAGCCAGAGAGGAGGTGCAGGACTGTATGGAAACAGTCCTACGGGTACCTGGGACCCTTTTGATACAAACCTACAGCAATGGTGTCAGCATGCACAAGACCTGTGCAAACTTAAGCAGACAAAAACCCAGCACAGAGCTGTGGAAATGAACAACAGGCCCCAATCTTAGTCAAAGAATTATTGACAGCTGATTACTTCGGGGTGAAGAGGAGCTGATCTTCTTAAAGGGAGGGATTCTAGATAGGCTAATTAGATCCTAGTGGATGAACTTGCACTGAAGGACATCTGGGGACACTAACTTTACATGATAGGGCTTAACACAAATAACAGAATTATAACTCGAGTCAGGGGGAGCGGCTATGGGAGGGTGTCAAGGGGAAGGGGGTATAAAGATGATTTTCTGTATGAAATACACAAAAATTCAATTAAATTTTTTAAAAGAATCAAAAACAATATGATCATAAAAATCAAGAACTGCTCATACACTAAATTGTTTATCAAAGTACATAGAAGAAATTGTTTCTTCTTTTCTCCAGACTGACTCTAATTTTGTTTCTCATCCTAGTTTTCAATTTTGATTTATTTCTGAGCATTTTAGTCTATTCATCTAACATAAAAGTTCTGTTTACTATTTCAGACCAGCTGAAGGATTGGAAATTGGTTGACATTTGAATCCTCAGGTGGTAGACAGGAGATCTGGGTGGGGTTCAGGGTGATTCTGCTTGTCCAGGACTCCAAGTGATGTTTCTCTCTGCTCCTACTTCACCTGTCAAAGTGTTAACACTAATGCTATTTCTGAGCTGGTCAGTTACTCCTATGAATTCACAGAAATGGTGACAGCATGCACAAGTCCTGTGATGCTTAAACAAAATCCCAGCATAGAAATGGGAAAGTGAGTAAGCAAATGTGATCCAGCCTAAGGAACTTTTGGCAATTGATCTCTGCTGGGAGGGGGAAAGACAATGTCTTACAGGGCTGGGACTCTTGGTGGGCACAGTAAATGGACCCACAATGAAGGACAACTGGGGACACATCAGGCTCTATAGGCCATATAAGTACATTAAATTGGGGGAGCAGTGGGGAGAGGTGCAAAAAAATGCAATAAATATTTTTTGAAAAATAAAGAAAATGCATGATTTAATATTATTCAGGACATTAAGCCAATGTAAATGACAAAACATATAAAATATGATTTTAATTGAATTTTTGCAATTTTCATGCAATATAATTTGATATTTATATTCCCTCCCTTATCTGCACCTCCTCCCACTGTCCCTTGCCCAATGTAATGTACAATCATATATATATAAATATAAATATATATATATATATGCCTATATAGTCTGACTTTTGTCCCCAAATGTCCTTCAGGGTGGCTCCATCTACTACAGCCTTGTTAATCTACCAAGAGTACCACACTTGACAGAGACTGTCTGTCCCTCCCAGCAACCATTTGTTGCCACAGTTTCCATAGGTGGGGTTGGAGCTTCTCACTCCCTTCCTCATGTCTAGGGTTGAATATTTTTCTGGTTTGAGCTTGCATGGGACTTGTCCATGCTGTCACCACTGCTGTGAGTGCATATGAATAACTGACCAGCTGTCTGGAAAACTGTCTTTCCTTATGGTCATTCAATACCTCTGGCTCTTATAGTCTTTCCTCCTCTTCAACAATGATCCCTAAGTTTGATATAGGTGTCCTATTTAGAGATAAGTGCTCAGCAACCTGTTGTTCTCTACACATTGATCAGCTGTGGGTTTCTGTATTAATCACCATCTGCTAAATAAGAAAATTTCTCTGGTAAAGGCTGTGAGATTCATTAATCTACTGGTATAATAATAAATCATTAAGAGTCCGTTTAATATAAATATTTAGTAGAAACTACTATTAGGTTTTCCCCTATGTCCTATGAGACCTGTTTAGCCTCAGATTTCTAAGCTTGATTGCAATGTCAGGTATGGTCCATCCTAGGAAGTGAACCTTTAATCCAGTTGGTTACCCCCTATTATTTGTGCCTCTGTTGCATTGGAGAGCATGTCTTTCCATGCCAGTTGTTACTGTAGTTCACTCACAGAAATGTTCAAAATCTTTTCATCCATTATTAACAATTTTGAAGTTAATTTAAAAATATCTGAGAATAATACTAGAACTAGTCAAAACACTTATGCAAGTCAGGGAAATGAAGACTTGCCATATCATAAACCTGCAGTGTGATACCTTTAATCAAAACAGTGTTTGATTGGAATAGTGATCAACAAACAGAAGAGGTTCACAGTGGAGAGAGCTTTAAAAACACACATTTATTCAAGAAAACCAGATAAGTAAAAATGCAACATTAATTAGGGAGGAAATAAATTGTATGTAAGGCTGGGTCAAAGAATTATATATTTGAAACATCAATCAGATTGCTTTTATGTACCTAGCTGAGAATATACTTCAGATTTAAAAGCATATCTTTCAGCATAAAGTCTCAAAATATCTAGAAGAAACTAGAGTATAATAACTTTCATCCTTTGAAGTAAGGGAGACTTCTCAAGATGCAGGAGAACATTTCTTAATTAAATATTGAATAATATGCAAAGATGAAACTTTAAAAGCCTGTACAGAAAAGATGACTTAAACAAGTAAGTACCAAGCACTGTCTAGAGCACACTTGAAATATGGAGTTCTCATAGCAGTGGAGATGTCATGCTAAGAATATGTAATACACAAATCACAGAAAGACCAAGAGAAAGAGGGGAAAACATGCAGAGGATCAAACCACAAGTTTTGGAAAACTAGCTTAAAGCTGTTAAAAAAGAAAAATTATCCTTTCCCAAATCAGCAACAATATTAGATATTTAGGAATAAGAACAGCTATTTTGTCATAATTAATTTCAGTCAATTAAACTATACCAATGTAACTTCTGATTACAGAATTATAAATAATAAAGGCTAAAAACTTCAAATTATAAAATGGTAGAAATTGAGTAAGTGTAAAATGTAGAGCTCTGCAACTTTATATCATTTTACTTATTAAAATGAAAAAATACACAAGTCTATGCACCTTAGGTGAGTTTTCAGTGTCTTAAGCATTCACATGCCTTTCAAAAATGTGCAAGTTAGTAAAATATTCAGGAAAAGAGTGATGTCAATGTGCCAATATACTGATATTTCAATGTACTGATGTACCACGATTCTGTTAGAGTTCTAAATTTTATGTGTATATATCTGGAAAATTTGTTTCCACAGCTCCATCTAAAATAGAACATTAAGAAAAATCTCATCTTAATCCCTCATACAATATTAGTAATGGCAAAAAAATAAATGAGAAACTTAAATGGCAAAAATACTATGAAAAGATTCTGCCCATATAATGAATGAGTGTTGGGTATCAAAGCGCTCAATTTAATATCAATATAATACCAGCTCAGCTTGTGAAATGTATTACAGTATGATTATATCTACAATGTGTACTTTGGAATAGTAGTTTGTGTACTTTCTTTGCCATTTTATATTTTATCCCATTTTCCCCTGGATTGTATCTATGATTAAAAAGTAAGAAGAACTTGCTTATATTTAGGCAATTCACAACCCTAAACCTTTTACAGCATCATTGACTAGCCCTAATATAAATAGCACATGACTCTATTTCTATCCATATCACCATCTATATTTATATCTGAGTTAATCCGAGATATACATTATACATAATTATTTTTTAATATAATATAAGCTATATATTCTCTTCTCTGTTAAGACTATGATCTTTTCATGCCTCTAAAGATTAAGCTGTACTTCAAAATTATTCTGAATACTTTAATAGATTTTAAGTATTCATAAAGGAAAAAAACAGAAGCTTCTTTAAGAAAATCTTCAAGTTTATGGAAAGTTTTTTTTTTTTTCATTACAGCTTTAACATATTCAGTAGCACACTCCAGAGCAAGAGTACATCTCTTTCATAAGTGGGTGCAAGTTTCTAGGTTCACAGTTGAATTAATACAGTTATATATTATTGAACTTAGTATAAGCCCTGTAAGACATAAAATTGAACGAGTTTTTAACCTTTAAAAAAGATCTCCATTTCATTTTAGAATATACTGTTCCTTGCAGAAAAATTCATTGTTTGTACTACTAACACTGAGATGTTGGCGCATGCATCTCTAATCTGTATGTATCTGATTATTACTAGTCATAATCAGTTGCATGTCTATAAAATCATTGAGTAGATTTCAATGGTAATGTTTATCACCTCTACTAATTAACATGATGTAAATTTTTTATGCTTCCTCCTCAAATATAATAACATTTTTAAAAATTTGTTGATATTTTTTGTGTGTGTATATCACACAGAACAGCCCAAACCATCTTATTCAACTATACACCCACTTCCCAGATGGCACCCTCCCATAGCCTCCCTCCCCCCACTAGAGCCCTTAAACTCTGATGTCCCTGCTACTGTCTGCTGTGTTGTCAGCACCCCCAGCCATTCCCCACTACTTGTCCATCTGGTGCATCTAGTCAGCCTATCTAGAGGTCTTTGTTTTAGGAGGGTCAGCTGTTCCTCATCTAGCAGCAATCAGTTGCCAATATTCCTTTAGACAAGATAGGCGGTCTGCTGTTCATTTTCCCAGTTCTATGCTGGGTTACTATCTGGGTGTCCCTTTGGCCACCCTGGCCAACAACTCAAAAGAAGGTATCTCCTATCTGGCATTGTTGCTTGTTATATAGCCTTTAGCTATGCATATGGACTCTTAAAAATTATATTGTTTTTAATAAATTTAGAAGTCAAATAAAATGTGAAATAGAACTATAAGTATACTCTTCCCCTCTGTGAAATCTAAAGAGATTGTGTCTGAAAAGAAGATTGATGTTCTGATTAGTTCCTAAGGTTGTTGAAGTATATGTCCCCTGATTTGGATAAAGTCAAGAATACCATGCTGTTTACTTGTACTTTAAACATTCATTGGCATAACAACATTGTATACAGTCACTGTTTCTGTTACCTGACCATCTATTAAAGCAGTTAATCCTCTAAAGCTAGTCTTGTCAACATAAAACCAAGGGACATTCAGGGCTGGAGAGATGATTCAGTGGTTAAGAGTAATGACTGCTCTTGCAGAGGACCAGGGTTCAATTCCCAGCACCCACATGACAGCTAATAATTGTCTATAACTCCAGTTCCAGGGGATCAGATGATGCTTTGTTCTGATCTCCATGGGCATTGTGTGACGTGGGTACACTTAAATACATTCATACACATTAAAAAATAAAAACAAGGGACATGCATATGTGGGAGGTACAAAGATGGAGAAATTCATGGCTGTTGAAAAATCAATGAATTAAAGGGGTAAAAATGATGCTTCTTGTTTGTAAAATTAAAATCATTTAAGGGAGTTAGTGGTTATGATGGATAATCTCGATTGCCAATTTGATGGTCACCGCGACTCCTGGAGGTTGTATAGCTCAGGGAAGTAAAGGGAGGTGAAGCTATTTATTATTTTTATTTTTTATCTGTATGAGTGTGTTGCCTGCATGTAAGTGTACCCATGCTGTGCAGTGCATGCAGAAGTCAGAAGAGGGCATTGGACCCCCTGGAAATGAAGTTACAGATGGTGGTTAGCCACCATGTGGGTGCTGGGAATCAAACCTAGGTCCTCTGTAAGAACAGTCATTGCTCTTAACCATTGAGCCATCTCTTCAGCCCCAATTTGATGAGATTTATAATCACAATGAAAACAAAATCTTTGGCATGTCAATGAGGGGTTACCTAGATTAAGCTAATTAGGGTGGAAAGACCCACCCCAAGTGTGGGTAGTATCATTCCATAGATTGGGGTCCCAAACTGAACAAAAAGGAGAAAGCGAGCTAAACACAAATACCAACCACTCTCTACTTTTTGACTTTGGATACAATGTGACCAGCTGCTTTAAGTTCCCCACCATGACTTCCCCACCACAATGGACTGTACACTTGGATTTTGGCCAAACGACACCCTTCCTCGAGTTGTTTTTGTCAAGTATTTTATTACAGCAATGAGGAAATTAATTAACACAGTGGCCATGAGTTATAAAGGACAGGATGACAGTGACAAGTTTCAAGAACAAAATCTACTGTTGATCTTTTCCAGTTGGATGAGAAACAGTAGGTCATCAGTAAGGTCATGATTTGCATTTCTGAATATACATGTGTTAAAGTTCAGAGTCAGAGCATTGGATGACTAGGTCTTTCCTTGGACTGATCAGATATTTTGCTAATCTTTTTTTTTTAATTTCACTTAATTCACATGAGTTAGTGTGTGTGTGTGTGTGTGTGTGTGTGTGTGTGTGTGTGTGTATGCCTACATAAAGCTTAATTCTTTTCTCCCAGCCCTCTTCATCTTTTCATTTATTCTTTTTCTTCTTCTCTGATTGGTACATAAAGCTTGTGAATGCTGGGACTGGAGAGATGGATCAGTGACTAAGAGCACAGGCTGCTCCTGCAGAGGACCTGGGTTCAGTTCCGAACACTCATAGAGCCATCCATCACTCCAGTTCAAGGAAATCCAGTGCCTTCTTCTATCCTCTTTGGGCATCACATACACAATGCACTTACATACATGCAGGCAAAATATAACATACATACATACATACATACATACATACTAAATAATAAATCTTTTGTGAATGTTAATAGAAGAATAGAATACACATATAAAGGTATATCTAATAGGGGAGGGAAAAGGATGGAGATGGCATTTTATTCTATATTATAAGTGAAAATTTATATTTCATATTGTATTAAGTCTTCTCATACACATTACGAAGGGCTTAACATGTACACACTGCTAATGTTTTATTTGTTCTGAGTTAAACTTTGTTCAGCTAGTTCTAGGGAATAATGCAGAATTCAGTGGCCTGGGGAGTATGTGAACCCCTGTCACATAGAGAGACAATACTGATGGAAGAGAGCAGGATGCCACAAGGAAAGAAAGCACCAGAGCTATGAATATCAGAGACCAGGCTGGCCACCTCACCAGAGAGAGACAAGACTAAACTTTGGAATAATTCATTGTCTTTTTCAGAATTCTATAAAATATGGTAGCTGGGGATAAGACAGGGAAGTATGATCTTTTGGGACATTAGTCCTCTGACTCCATTGATCCTCTGCTCTCTGAATAGAGTGCAACTTAAATATTCAGTTTATGTTTATGCCCCTTGGTGTTTGTGGCGATATGCGGGATAAACTCTGGTGGTGTATACAGGGCTTTAGAGGGAATTTGGTACCGTGTGTCTTGAACAGAGAAGTAAGTACAATGCTATCTCCCAATTTATTTGAGAAGATAGCAGAATGCTGTGTGTAATCAGAGTGACACAAAACTATGTAGCATTTTGCATAGCATTGAGCAACAACTGTGTGCTTATTCAATATGTCCTACCAATCACAACTTCAGATGTGACATTCTTCATCTTTCCTTTACTCCTGCTCTTCCTCCCATTTTTCCATTTATCCTCCTCCTCTTTTCTCTCCATTCCTCTTCTTTGTCTTCAGGCTCCTGTTCCTCCTTACAATAGCTACTTAAGGTCTCTACCTCTGCTTCTAACAGGAATAGGTGTGCGGTAGTAAGAGAGGACTAAATGTTTCCCAGGGCTATTCATGTTACCGCAAATAAATTCAAATGTAACATTAGTAAAACCTAAATACTAATTTATTCATTAAATGGTTTACTGAAAACATAAAATATATAATCCTAGAAGAGGAAGAAATATGGAGAACTTTTGTCTTTGCCTTTAAGAAATGAAGAAACGAACAGAAATAAAACAATATGTAATTGTGATATGCATATGTATCATTGTACATAGCAATTAGTCAAATTTATAAATAGTAGATATCAATGACACTAATTAGCATTGCTCTTATACAAATGCATTTTACAGCTTAGAAAACACTTTTCCTAATATCAACTGTCATGCAGTGTACTTAGGGAAAGAGACTCTCATACTCACCTGCATCTACATTGGCTGCCTTTGTTCACAATTGCAAAAGTCCTGGATCTGAAGACTCCATAGCCCCAAGTCCTTTGTGTATGCCTAAAGGGCTTTAGCAAGGATCCTTGATCTCTTTGGTACACTCCTGTGCAGCTGGGATGGTGTGGGAGAGTACACTCTGCTCCCTGTTTATCACATCTACAGTATTTTAGGGCTCATGGCATTGAGGTCACAATGTTGACTCATTTATGCTGAAAATGACAATGACATCTCTCTCCAAAAGTCAAAATAAAGAATGAAGACAGAATAAAGGTCATTGTTGATTATCTATAAACTTTATCACAATCTAAACCAGAGAATAAGCAGTAAACAACATAAGTATGAAAAAACCTAGTCAGAGAAAATATATGATAGAATATGTTTTGTGAAATGCCCAGCCTTAAGTGACACATCTACAATGGAACCTCTACACCTAAGGTTCATGGAACATAGTGGAACAAGGGGTAGAGAGAATACTAATGCATCTTAACTATCATCAATGAAGCCACCTCATGCAACAGAGGGCACTGAACACAAAATGTCACAAATTGTCAAAGCATAGAGAATAAGAGTCTTCAGGGTGTGGGCCTTTAGACAAACTCCTATATTAAACTCCACCCACCCAGGGCTCAGGAACTGCTGCAGAAGAGGGGGCAGAAAGATTGCAAGAACCAAGGGAGGAGGCAATGACCATATGGAAAGAGTCTTATAGGTTCCTGGGACCTTGCTCATATGGATCTATTATAATGGTGTCAGCATGCACAAGACCCATGCAAACTCAATCAGATAAAAACACAGCATAGAACTGTCAAAATGGGCAGCAGGCCCCAATCTTAGCTGAAGAACTATTGGGAACTGATTAATGTTGGGTGAAGGAGAGCTGACCTTCTTTAAGGGAGTGACTCTAGATAGACTGAGTAGACACCAGTAGATGAACTTGTACTGAGGGATGACTGGCTGTACTGACTTGACTCAACAGACCTTAACATAAATGACAGGATGCATGAAATCCGGGGCAGGGGCTATGCAAGGGTGTGGATGGGAAGGGTATAAAGAGGATTAAGATGTTTTGTATGAAATGTACAAAAATTCAATAAAAACATATAAAAAAGAAAAATTTATACAGAAATTTGAAAACTGACATAAAGTAGTGGGTTCAAATTTAATGTACATAACAAGACTCCAAGTATTTTATTAAAATTCAGTTTCCTGAATTTCTTCCTGGGGAATATGCTCCTACACATTGTGCTCTGATCATACCAATGAAGGTAGTAATGGCTTTGAGAATATGGATGAAGAGGGAGAATGACCTCTCCTCTGTCTTAGGTTCAGCTCCCAGATTTTCAAGAAGTAATTGTCAACTCACTTTGTACAGGTTGCCCCAAACCCCAAGAAAGGTTAGTACACAAGTTGTTGCAGCTAGTATGGGTTGATTGGCCTTCAGCAAGTGTATTAATTACTTTTCTGTCACTGTGATAGAAACACCATGACCAAAGGAACTTATAAAAGAAGAGTTTATTTAGCTTATGGTTCCAAAGGGGCAAGAATCCATCATGGTGGGGAGGCATGGCAGCAGAAGTGGCTGGAGTAGGAGCAGAAGCTAAGCTCTCACATCTTCAAACAGGCACAGGAAGTAGAGGGACTTGAGGTCTGGCAAGGCTTAAGAACTCTTTAAGACTGTCCCCAGTGACATGCTTCCTCCAGCGTGGTCACACCTTCTAAGACCTACCAAAACAACACCACCAACTGGGAACAAAATGTTCAAATACTTGGAGACTATGGGGGACATTTTTATTCAAACCACTAGCTTGTTTGTACCTGCGGAGAGATGGTAGGCCATATTTTAAAAATTTTCTTCTCCTTCATTCTCACTGAACACAAAAGTGTTTAAGAGTCTATGCATAGAGTGGATTTGCACATGCAAAATATCAATTTATGATTTTAAAATCAATTCCCTCCAATTCGCCATTGCTTGCTGGTGCACGGAGCTCCATTATGAAGCAAAGAGTTTTTAATTCTATTTTCCATTTCCGTAATCAAATTTTCAAAGCTTACAATTCAAATTCCTATGGAAGGGATTTACACTCAAAAGTTGTTTAATGTACATGGATTAATAAGGGTCTGTCCTCTTCACAGGAGCTAAAATTTCCTAATAAAGATGTTATATCCCTAAGGGATTGGCTAAGGCTCAGTAAGAAAGAGAGAAATGAAGAACTGGCAAATGGCAAAGACAAGAAATACTTACAAATTGCCTGCACTGAGGAAGAGAGAACTGCTTTGGGAGCCAGGACACAGCTGTTTTTCTCATCAGAGAAGAAAGGGAAGCCTTATACGGATCTGTGAGCACAAAGGTATAAGGTATTAGAACAGACATGAAGCTGGTGAGGCTCGGGTAAACAAACTAATGGAAAGACTCCAAGTCCAAAATGCAGGAACAAGCCAAACATAAACCTCCCAAGCAGTAGCTATGCTGGAAAGTAAGGTAGTACACACACTAGCAGAGCCAGAGAGAGAGAGCGAGAGAGAGAATACGAGAGGAAGAATGAAAAAGAAAGAGAGAATTTACAAGGCATACAGGATAATTCCAAAAGTTATATGAACATCTGTTTAAATGCTCTGGTTTAGTAAACCAGTTTTCAGTAAGATTTCTTATACAGTCTTTTTCTATTGCATTCATTTTGATGTCGTCAAATTTTGACCCTTAAATGCAGCAAAAATATTTCTCTGAGTTCAAGACATAATGAATTATAAAAAGTATCACTAATTTCATAATGACTTCTGAAGTGTGGAGCAAAGGACACTCACTGTATACCGTGCACACACAGATACAGGCATGTAGTGAACTATCAAGCACATTTAAGAGAAATGTTATATTTTTTCCAGATTTTTCTGGATATTTGTTTGCTAACCTCCTTCTCTGTATGAGTGATGAGCTGTGCAGTTACACGATGTCCCAGAGATCACATGACAATGTGATAGCACTTGCTAGGAAGACAGGCAAACAAGCTTGGAGGCATTGAGTAGGCACTTTGGGGTCAGCCTTGCATTCACAAACTTATTAAACATTGAAAACCTTCGATGCAGCTAAGCAAAGCTCATTATGAAAAATCCAGTAGAGAGGAGAGATGCTGTTGTACACAGTCCTTCTGATTAGCAGAAGTATTTCAAAAATGAGCTCTTTAAAAACATGTTCCTTTTCCATTTGCAGTTGTGGTTTGAAACTCAAATGAATCAGAATTATAATCTCATTTTGGTCCATTGAAGAAGGATGCATAGTTGTTTTGTCCAAGGCAAAAAGCGGTTGCTTGCAAGGCCTGCTTCTGTCAACACAAAAGTATCTGTTCATGAACAAATATAATTCAGCAAGAAAATGCCTAGGATCGCTGTGTGGGAAATAATACCTATGTTATAAGATTAATGGGAGTCTGAAACACTTTGTTAAAGCTTTACTATTAATCCTTAAGAAATGTAGGGATTTTGCTGTGTGTAGTTCAGTTGTGGTGCTTTTTTAAAAAAATCTCCCTCACTTCTAAATGCTGTGATGATGAAGTGGTAAAAGTCCTTGGGGATAGGGCAGGAAGACCCCCTTCATCTAATGCTCTGGAGCTCAGCAGCTCTAATCCAGAAACTCCAAGCTTCCCTTACAAGGACAAGAATTTCCATGGGGACTCACTAGCTGACTCTCCTGTTAAGGGTCATTTCATCTTGTAAAGTGGCGCCTCCATTTCAGTTCAGTGTTCACCTTAATTTTCCAAGTAAAAGTAAGATCTCAATGGCTTCTTTGGCGCCTGCTTTCGATGACTCGTGTATGGCACTGGTGGTCAGGACTGAAACACTGTAGGTCATACCAAGTGTGGGAGGAAATGCTAAAAGCAGCTCGTAAATGTTCCATTCAGCCAGATGTGGTGGCACATGCCCTTAATCCCAGCACTCAAGAGGCAAAAGCTGGTGGGTTTCACTGAGATGGAGTCCAGCCTCGTCTACATAGCAAATTCCAGGCCAGCTGGAGTTATAGGTAGATCCTGTCTTAAAGTAAGCAAGGAAGCAAGCAAACAAACAATTCACTCTTTTTAGATTTTACAAATATACATTCATATGAAACCTACCAAATTTAGCTGCAAACAAGAAAGTTATACCTGCTTGGCAAATGACTTGACCTATCATGATGAAACTAAGGACCAAACCCTTTGAACTCAAACAAAGAAGTATGAAATATATTGCATTTTGGAGGAAATTAGCACAGATGAATGTGCAATGAAGGTCTTCATTAACTCACTTTCCTTGTTTACTCAGGACAACATTAAGTGAGCCTATTCTGTGAAACATCTCAAAAGCAATTCTTTCATCCTTAACAAATACCTGATTGACAAGTTCCTCTACCTATGCATTTCATAGCAAATACACTATGACATGGCTCATGGCAAGAATGTTTGGATTCATTTATTTATCTATTTTTAACCTCAATAAGTTCTTACTGAGGACTTGCTATATGCTAAGTAGTATTCTAAGCTCTGGGCATTCCATAATAATAAAGAAAGAGAAAAGTACCTTTCCTGAAGCAATAGTTCCCATTAAAAATTAATAAACAATAAATTGACATAAACACATTAGAATATCATTTAAGAAAGCACGTGTTTAAAGAAAAATATTATACTAAAACGTTTATAAATGGAAAACTTTGAATAGGGATCTATTGAGGACCCCTATAAATAATTAAGATTTGAAGAGGACTCTGAATGCAGTGAGGAGCAAGGCCCATGAAGACTTGGGGGGGGAAGGAGCGTCAACTGTAGGCAGAGGAACTAGCAAAGGAGGTCACATGGGGCTTACAGACCACAATTTTAGAAGATAATAGTCTAAATGTGGCAACAAAAACTAATCTGTGAAAATTTGTTGTTTTTATAATGTGAGAAGACCCCTCTGTTTGTTGTGTGAAGGAGAAAAGCTTAAGTAGTTTGGAAACTCTTATGGAAATCCAGGCAAGAGAGAAGCGTGGCCCACAGGAAAGGGTGCACCTCAGGGAAGAACGACAAGAGTGTCTCAGTTACGTTTCAGAAAATTCCCGGGGTCATACCAACAAGAGTTGCTCATTGGTTGGGATGTGAGGCATGAGGGAATGGGGAATTCTGTATACTTTTAGCCTACCCACTAGGCTGATGGTAGAAATATTTACTGGAATATAGGAGAACTAGGCATGTGGCATGATTAAAAAGGAATGTTCTGGGGCCAGTGAAGTGGGGCTCAGTGAGTAAAGAGGCCTGCCACCAAGCCTGACTACCAGAGTGACTTGATCCTGGGACCCACATGGTGGAAAGATAGAACTAACTTTTGAAAGTTATCATCTGACTTTCACATACATGCTATGGAATGCATGTACTCACATACTTAAATGCACACACACACACACACACACACACACAATAAATAAACAAGTAAAATGTTTTTTTAAAAAAGTCAAAAAGTGGACAGGTGAGGACATGGCTGTACATATAGCACTCTCAGAAGACCTTCACCTGGGAGTGAATTGAAGCTCTAGGCAGATTTAAGACCATTCAGAGAGTTTAGTGGAGCAAAGAAGATTAGGGAACAAACTTGAGTAATGTTAACATCTTTGGAGGTCAGAAAATGAGGGAGTAACCAGAAAAGATAAAGGAGGGGCTAATGCTGTAAGACAACCATAGTGGAGGGCCAAGAACCAGGTGTTGTGGTGTGACTAGAAATGCTCCCAATAGACTCAAGTATTTAACACTTGGTCTCCAGTTGGTGGTGCTGTTTGAGGAGGTTATGGACATTAAGGAGGTATAGACTTGCAGGGGAGGAAGTACATCAATAAAGCAGGCTTTGAGGTTTATAGCCTCACCCTGTTTCCAGTTCCTGCTTCCTATGTGTGTTGAGATGTAATCTCCCAGTTTCCTGCCTCTCCCAACACTATAACTCTCCCTCTGGAACAGTAAGACTAAATAAACTCTTCCATACCTTTTGGTCATTGTACTTTATTAAAGCAAGAGAAAATAACCGATATACCAGGTGAATATATATCACCACATAGAGCAGTATGCCACTGGGAAACAACCAGTACCCTTGGAATGGGGAACTTGAAGATGTGAAAGAGGGAGTGGATGACTGCGGAAGCAATCAGAAAAAGCCTCAAGATGGGATGTGATGTCTTCTTGTATTTTTTTTTTTTTTATTTTTTATTTTTTTGGTGGCAACAGAGAAGGTACAACCACTGTCACAGGAAGGAAGGCAGAGATCTGGAAGATAGAGTCATGGGCTGAGTGGTAGGAAAATGAAGTCTTTCTCTTGTTATTCAATGCTTAACTAAAGGAGATCCTAAAACATTTACTCTGGAGAGAGCCAAAGAAATGAGCATAAGCAATGTAGTCAAGAGGAATGCTCCCAGGCACATGGCAGCCCTGTGTGAAACCCAGCTACAGTTCCTGGAAAACTGGAGCAGATGGGACCAGCCAGACAAGCGTCCTCCAGAGAACATGATGGAGGGGTACCGGGGGAGGTCTTTTTAAGTAAAGGCTGACGCTGAGCCTGAGGCTGATTCACCATCTGCCAACAGGCTCTGCTGTGACAATCAAAGAGCAACTTTTCCAGGTCTTCAGAAGATGAGATGCTATCTCCAGAAAGTATGTGTGGGTCTGTACACTTGAACCCATGGACTCTGTGTGGGAAAGTCCAGGACAGCGTGTTACAAGAGAGGAACACGAGAGCGTTAAGTTCCAGTTTCTACCTTTTTCATACTTACGTGTGATTTGTGCCAAAAGAATCTCTGTACTTTTGATCTCTGTGAAAGTAAATAAGTAAATAAGAAGTAAATAAGGAAGTCGAATATGGCAAAATGCCCCGTGAAATATGCAACAGGATCTTCAGGGTTCCTTTTCAGCTGACAGTCCCAGGTGTCAACCTCCATTCTTCTTAGGTGTTAATTTTTAAAAACTGACTTATATTGACATATTTACTGTGTACAATGCAATATTTCAATACATATATGCAAGATGTAATGATCAGATTGGTTAATTGGCATATCTATAATTTTAGATGGAACATTGGAATCTTCTCTACTAGTTATTGTGATATACACAATGAGTTATTGTCAATCTTATTTACCCTACTGTGCTATAGAACATTAGAAGTTATTCATTCTATCCACGGAACTCTGTCTACTAACCACCCTCTCTCCATGTCCCTGACACCTTCCCTAGCCTTTGGTGAGAACATTTTTGCCTTCTACTTCCACTGGAGCAACTTTTTCAGTTTCTACATAGAATGGTAAATGTGTGTCCACCCCTATTCTTACCTGTGCCGAAGGTAATGTATTTCAGAATAGAACAGAGTTGCTGGGATTGTAGAAATCAGCTTTACTGAACATAGACTAACATTGAGAAGAGCAACAATTATTATGCTAGCCCTGTTAAAACAGAGCAATGGAGCCAAAGAAAAGGAAAGAGCCAAGAGCTAGAGACTGTCATTTCAGAGGAAGTTTATTGGCGTGAGTGTGGCATACTGCTGGAAATGTCACGGAGAGGAGCTTCTGCCCTAGGGAAGGCTGAAAGTTGTTCTAGGCACTCCAACAGAAATGGTAGAAATGCTTCCACAGCATTCTTTGGCCATGGCGCCCCAGAAAAATTCTTAGGAAAAGTGGACATCATGTGTACAAATTAAAATAGCTTAATATTCATGTCTCTCAGAACCATTGTCACATGATACTCTTAACTGATGTGTTTTATGCTGACTTAGTATTCTTTTTGTTTTAAATAGGGGAGTGAGGAGCAATGGACAAACATGCAGAAAAATGGCCCTTGAAGAGCATTTATTCCATAAAATAATTTACTTAAGACTTTGTCACATATGCAGTACTTTTTTATATTTAGTGTTGAGCTGGGATGAATCTTTACTGCAATGAAAACAGGTGCGATTTCAGAGGTTCAAAGGCTCCCATGCACTGTGCTAAGCTCTTGAATCCAAGCTCAAATGAGCCAAGAATAGATAAAGCAAAAACTTCTCCAGTTAAAATGTGAGGGTTTTCAATGAGAAACTAGAACTTCATTTTCTTCAAGTACTCGGTACTTTTCCTCTTGCTCCATTTCCTCTTGTTCTTATTATTTATTTTTAACTGTCATAATTTCTTTTGAAGACAAGTGAAGTGTTGGAAAAAGATCAATAATTTTGTGCTTGCGGCATTTTATTGATCATCTTTCCTCTTTTTTTAATTTTTATTTGTCCAAAGGAAGAGAAAATGTAGGAAATGGGTTAAAAAGGAGAAGTCATGGTTTTTCTTTACAGTCCTTTTTTCCTTTCTAAAGTATAGTTCAAACAAAAACTCTCCTGCCAAAGCAGTTAGTGATGGCAAAAATCAAAGCCTCTCCTCACCTTGTTGGTGAAAGCAGACACCTGACTGTTGGGTCCAAAGAACAGGCTTTCATTACAGAGTAGGCCAGGGTACAGTTAATTTCAGAACATCCTGCGAGAGGGGAATGCCAACTTGGACTCTTTCTAGGTTTCTACACCGTGCAATGCTCCAATATACTGTAGAGCTTCTTGAAGAGATAATGGTACAATTAATGTCTTATTAGGAAGGACTGTGTTACCATCTTTGAAGATGCTTAAGAACATAATTTTTGAAAGAAGTTTACCATAATGGACTTGCTACTTATAGTTCCTAGTAATTACCCACCCAAAGTACCACATACATTTTATCTTTAATAATCCCTCTTTTTGCTATGTCTAAAAAAAGCTTCCAGCAGCTATTTACTGAGTGTCTACTGTATAAAGGACTTTCGTAGATTCTTTGTATATAGAAGTACACTCTTGAACAAACATGAATTTCCTGTGGAGCTTACATTCAAGAAAGGCAGACGATGAAAGATACTAGACCCGAACATTAGGAATGGGTTGCCTATACAATTTTCACTTAATCTGTTTTCTGAATGTTGAAAACATTTTCCTAGTGTTAGGAGGTGACAGTAGAGCCTGGATTGTTCTCTCCTTTTCCTGCTTCTGTCTTCTCCACTTCGGTGTCTGATCTGCCTTCAGAAGTGCTCATTAGGTTTGTTTCCTGGTGCCCTGTCTTCCTAATGGGAAGTAGATCAAGCAGCACCGTCCTGTTGGTGGGGAACCTCAGCTCCCTCTTTGATGCTTCCTCAGCCAGGTGCAGTTGCTTGATCACCAGAGGGGCCACTTCCACCACTACAGGGCTTCAGGGGCTTTTTTGCCATTCAGAGATATTGCAGTTTTCATTTCTTCCAGTTCACAAGTGAAATAATCCTTGCAGGATTATAACGACACATTAAAAGAAACAAAGACAAAATACACAGCCAGGTCTGATGGCACACACCTTTTATCCCAGCTACTCATGGGACTAAAGCAAGAAAATCCCAAGGCGAAAGTCTTCCTGGGTTAGGGAGTGAGATCATGGACAATCTTGGAAACTTAGTGAGTCACTGTCACAAAAATAAAAGTTTGTAGGCCAAGAGGTGAGATGGAAAATGTTATATAAGTATTTATGTAAAGATTTCATGATTCAAAGAATATTCCTAGCTCACTTACCATGATAGAACAAGAAAGTGTCTAGATTTGTAGAACATAGCTTACTGGCCTCCTAGGTGATTCATTTTGTTGAAGTGATTAAATGTGTCAGTGTAAGCAATGTTATTAGATCATTTTTAGACGTGTAGAAAGCATTCAGCAAGAGCACCCCCTCCTTTCCTATTATGAAAACAATCAATGTATTAAAAAATAGGAAGAATGCCACCCTCTGTGGGTCACTATGAAGCTCCTCTTTTTGTCTTGGTATTGTACCATGTGTAGTTTCCATTTTTGGTAGCATTACCGTGGAGGTTTTTAGTAAATGCGTCTCTTCTCCTTCTCTTGGTAGACTCTAAGTATTCTTCTTTCATCCTTTATAAAAACAAGTCAAATATCCCAATAAATATAATGTGTGTATCAGGATTCTTCACATCCCCTCATTTAAAAGTGAATGTATGATTACCCAGAAGATCTTTACTAATGCTGAATACACTCCATCCACACACTCAACAAACCTGACATCAACTCATTTAAATGCTTGTGTGTGGTGGGGGGTCTGGAGAGATGGCTCAGGGATTTAGAGCACTGGGTGCTCTGACAGAGGACATGGATTATGTTTCCAACACCCATATGGCAGCTAAAACTGTCCATAACTCCAGTTCCAGGGGATCTGATGTCCTCTTCTGGCCTCCATAGGCATTGCACCCATGGGTGCACTTATGTAACATGCAGGCAAAACACTCATACACATAAAAGAAAAAATTTTAACTTAAAAAATTTTAAATGCTTAGGGGAAAATACATACCCTACCTGACCTCTGCCATTTTGAGTTAGTTATTACAATCTTAGAAACATCTGGTCTTCTATTTCTGGAGATATCACATAAGTAGAACAAATGCATTTATGGAAAGATCAGGATGCATCACTTTCATAAATCCTGTTTTCCTATAGTTTTAACTATCTAGTTTCCACATCCCCTTGTGGTGACAATTTATCTTAATATATTAATAGTCAGCCTCATAATTTTCTTACAAATATTATTTTCACTAAGTATTCCTAGGGAGAAATAATGCATTCTTATTATTTAGCCATTCAGTGAGTCATTGGCAGGGGCTATTTTGACTTTTAGATACTGGATTCCCCTTGAGAACAGAGCACGATTTACTAGGAACAGAAATCCCCTTATTCCCTCTTTGTCAGCATCAACCTCCCAGTTCCCACCCTTCACTGTAAGAATTCCAGGTGCACTTCCCAAGTAATGTGGCTTCATCCACATTTCACTTGTGCTTTCATTTACAAGTGGGGCCAACTTTAAGCTGAGATGTAATTTCACAATAAGGAAATTAAGGCTTGGGGATGTGAAGGGACTTTATTAGCAGGCTGCAAAATGACTCAGTTGAAACTCAAACTCAGTTCTGTCTGGCCAGGAAGCCTAGATTCTACAGTTGTACTGTATTACTTAGGCTCCCCTGAGGCTGCATATAAGTATTAATAGCCTTTTCTGTAAACCATGCCCTGTTGGTTAGTGGTTGAGTTGAGTGACCACACAACTAGTTTGTATGAGTCCAAGTTCATAGCCAGTGAACAGGTTGAGAGCATGGGTGTGGCCACACACAGCTGAAGGTGGATGAAGTTTCAGCTGAGCTACTTCAAAGCTGCATGAGCTAGCTGTCCACTCATCTCTGAGCCACAACTTCTTTATCTGCTTGGTAATTTTATAGTAAAAATTAGTAATAATTCAGAAAATCATATCATATTGATCATGATAGAATGAATTTATAATCACAGCACTTGGGAGGTCAAGGGAAGAGGAAAAGTCAGGAGTTCAAGGCCAGCCTTGGCTATAATTATGAGCACAAGGCAAGCCTGGGGATCTGTTTCAAAAAACATTACAAGAAAGATTGCAGAGATAGCTGAAACATTCAGAGCACTTGCTGCCATTCCAGAGGACCAGAGTTTATTTCCCAGTACCTGTACACTGGTTGTCTTACAACTGTCCGTACCTCCAGCCCCAGGGATACAATGCCTTCTTCTGGCCTCTACGGGCACCCTTATACATGTACAACTCTCTCTTTCTTTCTCTCTCTCTCTCTCTGTCTCAACACACAAATATATATATAATAAAATTTAATTTATTAAGACTTAACATGAAAGGAAGTAAAGAAGGAAGGAAGGAAAGGGATAAGGAAAGAGGGAAGGAAGCAAGGAAGGAAAAAAGAAAAACAATTTCTGAAAAGCAGTGCGTGTTCAAAGACTGGTGATCACTGTCGTTGATCCAGCCGTTGCCTACGTTCCATCTATGCTATGTCTTCTGAGATGAGACTTGGATGAGCAATTGATTTTTCTATGTTTTGGGTAATTTTTCTTCAACAGTTTCATCCATGATATTGTTCACTTTGTGTATGATTGCTGAAGAGCTAGATTTCAGGAGTGGCTTCCCTTGGCCAAGTCATTACCATAAAGGCCAAGGGGCAGCTTGGTAGGAAATTCTCCCTAAAGCAATCAGTTGAGGAAAAAGAGAAACTGTCACTAAAACAAGAAGACAAGTCTTTAGGAAAGCCTACCACTTCTAGTCTTCTAAAAGGCTTCTTTATTTATTTTTTTTACAGAGTCCTCTAAGAGCCTCCTGTATAAGTATTCATATGCTATGCAGTTAAAAATTATTTCACATACATATTTTTGTTCACATCAGTGTCATTCCTCACGTGCTTCTAAGTCACCTCCACAATAGTCTATAGTTTTAAAAGAGCTTTGGGATTTATTCCACTTTAATGCAACTTTTATTTTTAGGTTTGCTTAAGTAGAGAAGCTTATTATTTTCTCTGACCCTGGATTTGCACTCGTACCAGTTATAATCAGCAACAGAGGGGTTACTTCATTAAATAGGAATTCATTAATGTATACCAGCTTAGTTCTCAGAACTGGGAATGCAGGTGAACAAGTCAAACACAAACCAGGCTCCCTGAGACCATGCATTACAGGACAGACTATTTAGGAATATAAAGATCCAGCTCATATTAATCTTTCACAATAGCCGACTGAGAGACAAAAATATCTTCTATTTCCATTCAAACTCATTCATTCCATATTAAATGCTACAATACATTAAAATACATTAAAATTAAAATGCCTCCCTGAGTTTTTTACTATTCACAAGGCACTTGGGTAACATAACAATTATAACATGTAGCCCTCGACTATTAGTAATCTGTATTCTAATTGGGCAGAACCAACATAAACAAAGAGGTAAATAAAACCACATTCAAATAACAATTTAGACAATGCTAAGAAAAGTTGTGCTGGGGGTTGGACTTCATTGGGGTTTCAGTATTCCAGCTTCTTGTGAATTTGCAGTGTGAATAGGAGCAGAAGGGGAAATTCTTGTTTCTGCTTTTTTTTCTAACACTGTAAGAGCAGGAAAAAAAAAAAATCTCAGGAAATATTACCCTTCCTCCCCTTTCTTTGTGAAAACCTGTGTGACCTCTCTTCCAATCAGAGAAAGGTTTCCCTTGGCAACCATATCACTTACCCTCCTTCCCAGCATGGCTTTGTAAATAAAAGTTATTTTGAAGAGATCAACTAAAGATTACTCTTTATCAAATTATCTGCTTTGTCTCACTCCAAATGAGATGTTGACATGGGCTCTTGTTTAAAAAAATATATTTCTTACAGATTATAAACATTTTGAGAAGTACTTTGAATAATTTTAAGCACATTTACATAAGAATTACTGGTGCCCTTTAATATGCAAACTTAGAGCCCTGAAGAATATCTGCCTTTTATTTTTTATCCTTTGGGTTAGATTTTTCAAATATAACCTCACTTGGGGTTTAAGAGATAATTAAGGGCAAATGATGAAATCAAGTAGGCCAGTATGGTCTTGTAAGTCACAGTCAAGTGCATATAATTAAATATTTCTAAACAGTGCACAAAACAAGTTGAAAGTGAGAAACAAAATGTTTCCTCCAGATCCAGTAACCTTTTTATGCAGAAACCTGGTAAGGCTGTCATGAAAGGCATTACTCTGATTGTCTCCATTGTGTTTCTTAAATATCACATAGTGCTTTATAATTTTTAGCACACAGTGTTTTGCTTTAACCACCATATGCCACTTACTCCACAGCAAAGGTCAGTGTTTAGTAACCACTACCTTTGGCTAGTAGTGTAAAGAACTTAGCTATGAGGGAAATTCCAAGTACGGTTCTCTCCTCTTCTTTTCTGGAGAAACCTTGCTGGATGACATAGCCCCAAAGCCAATTCAAGTGCTGCTGGGTTTGCTTTCTTTCCCAAGCTCCTAAGAAGAAGTGGTCCTACCTAGCAAGGATTTTTAGAATGCATGAGCAATTCTATTTCTGTGGTCTCTTAACTTCATCCCTTAACTTCCTGTCCATTGAGAACTTGCCCGTGACAAGCAAATGCCCGACTCCTTGAAAAGCTGAGTACACAATATTTTCATATGTAGAAGGAATGCCAGAAAAGTTACCTGGAAAAAAATCTTTATTTTTAGCACGAATGCATTTGAGGAGTTGCAAAATGAATGGAGTTTCTATGCATCCGTGGAAATTACTTTGGTTAAAATTGAAACAAAGCTGAGACTTCATGCCTGGGTCAGACCAGGCCCACCTTTCTCTGCCAAGAGAGGTTTGCCGTGGGGCAGACAAGACCACAGGTTTCCCCTGGAGTCTGCATTTCTTTGTTAATTCACGCCCAGGCATTAACCAGCTCACAGTGCTAATAAAATTAGTGACTTTTATTTTTTGTTATTGCTGTTGAGTTACAATGTCATTATTCAATTTACACCTTTCTTAACTGATTATAATGTGAGATTGCCTTTGTGACCCCACACACCTGAAAACAAAAGGAGGCGGGAACATTGGAACTAGGACCCATTAGGTAAATTAGCAACTGTCACCACCTGTAGATACTGTAACAGAGTGTCTGAGGGACTTTAGGGACAGAGGAGGAAGGGTAGAGTCCCTCTGCATCTACACTTGTCACAGTGGTCGGGAACATTCTAGAAAGCAAAGGGCTATTCACCTTGTGCTGATATTTTCAATTCCTTGGCAAATGAATTTGGATCTCTTTTAATCAAATCTATTTCATCATATGGGGACAGGTCCTGCCTGTGTTCCATGATTCCAGTATTTTTACCATCAGTTTCACTCTTTGGATCTTGTGAGAATTTTCGTTAGTCATATAATCAGCAAATACTATTGAATTCCTGCTATGGGCCTGCTATAGCACACAGAGCAGACAGGTCTAATCCTTGCAATCTTACATTTCATGAAGGTAAGAGACAAACAATAAATTATATATAAAATTATAACTGTCATCCATTGTTATAAAAGAGGTTTCTCACGGAGTTTAAAGATGTCTTTGTTAACAGACAAATAGATCAATGGGAAAAACAGAAAGCTTAGAAACTGAGCCACATAAATAGAGGCAACTGATCTTTGATAAGGGAGCAAAGGTAATTCAATAAAGAAAAGACAGTCTTTTCAAGAAATGGTGCTGAAATAACTGGCTATTCACATGAAAAAAAAAAAATCTAGACCCAGACATTGTACCCTTCATAAAAATTAGCACTATAAAAGTTGATTTTCTGTCAGCTTCATTAGGCTAAGGGATGCCTGGAGAGACGCTAACACATTAGTTCTGGATGTGGTTGTTGAGAGTATTTCCAGAAGAGATTAACATTCAAAGCAATAGCCTGAACAAACATCATCTTCACTAATGTGCACAGGAATCTCCAGTCCTTTGAGAGTCCAGGCAGAATACAAGCATGGAGGAAGGGAGACCTTTCCCTGTTTGAACTGGTATGTCCACCTTCTCCTGCCCCTGACACTGACACTCCTGCTTCCCAGGTCTGTAGACTTGGACTAGAAATTCCATCTTTTTATCTCACACACCTGTCTTAGGTTCTGAATTATTCCACTGGCTTTCTTTGTTAATCAGCTTGGAGAAGCAGATTAAGAGAGTATCCAGCTTTAATAATTTTGTGACATCACTTCTTACAGTAAAACTCCATGTGTAGCAATATCTATGTTGTCTATATTTAAAACTCTCTAATGCTTATCAGCTCTGTTTCTGACAAAATCTGGCTACTATAAACTCTAAATGAATCAGATAGCTAAATGGAAAATGCAAGACTACATTTCTAAAAAATAACGTAAGAGAACATTAAGTGTCCTTGTGTACGGCAATGACTTTTTATATATAACATCAAAGGCATGATCCAGAAAAGAAATAATTGATAAGGTGGACTTCATTAAAACTAAACACTTATGCTCTTTTAAGACACTGCCAAGAGAGTCAGAAGAAAGATCACAAACTGGGGGAAGGGGGATATCTGCAGGAGACAAGTTTGGAAAGACATAGCTGACAAAGGGCCATCATACAAATATACAAAACCTTCTAAAATTCCACATTAAGAATGTGAACAACCCTGTGACAACAGGCAGAGATGCAGATATTGTGAGGCTAGTTTTGTTCCTTTTACTTAAGATTGCTTTGGCTATTTGGAGCTTTTTTTGTCTCTATGAATTTTAAGTATCTTTTGTCTATTTTCACGAAGAAAGTTCTTGGTATTTTGATGGGTACCATGTGAAGTCGGTAAGCTGCTTTAGGTAATACAGGTATTTTGACAATATGAATTCTTCCAATCCATGAACCTAATGGGTTCGTCCTTTTTACAAAAACAAAGTACATTTATTCAGCAGTAATTATATATTTTAGAATTATACTATGAAATAAAAGGAAATTTTCAGTGTTTTCATGTTCTTGGCATGTTAGTCTTTGAAATCTTTTGAGATTCAACCTCTCTCTAGCTCTCCCTCCCTCTCTCCCTCCTTCCTTCCCTCCCTCCCTTCTTTTCTCTTTTTTGAGTCTTCAGTTTCTTTCATTAGTGTTTTGTAATTTTCATGGTGTAGGATTTTCATCACCTGATTGAATTTATTCCTAGTGTTATTTCATTTTGGTTGTAGCTATTTTGAATTGGATTGCTTTCATAATTATTTATTAGCACATTCATGAGAGATGTATAAAATGCTACTGAATTTTTGTATGTTTGTTTTTGTATTTTGCAACGTTGCTGAATTCATGTTTGGAAATGGAGAACATTATACTACGTGAAAAGACTACATGTTCTCTCTACATGTAGAATCTAAATGTAGAAAAGAAATTACTAGAGGATGGGAGGGCAAAGGGCAAGGGGAACAGACGGAGGCTATACATATGTACCAAGATTAGAAACAACATGATTTGTTTTTTCACAGCATAGTACAGTAAGAATAGTTTACAATACCTTATTTGGTATTGATGAAGACCTAGAGGAGAGACATCCGGAGGCTCCAAACATAAAGCAATAACAGGAGGGAAGTGATAATTATCCAAATTTAATCAGCACATGATGTAAACATACGCTAACATGTGCAATGATTATATGTTAATAAAAATATGAAATAAAAGGCCTAAAATGCCTCTGCCTATTTATCTAACATGTTTGAGACACTGCGTTCAATTTCCAGGAATAAAAAAGTAAAATAAAATAAGAAAAATAAAACAAAATGGAAATGTGCAAAACCCCTAATAAACCCATCACAAAGGAATGAGATTTTTATCTGTATGTTACAAGAGTAGACATCTGTCGTAAGACACGTGTTAGACTGTACAAAAAGTAAATACCAAAACTGAAAACTAATATAGGCCAGGGATTTTAGGTTACATTAGTGTTCAACATTTGTTTATTGGCTGTAACAAATATAACTTTTTGGTATAGGATAATGAAAGCAGGGGCAGCTGTGGAAAGCCAGAGAAATTCTGGAGAACTTGTAAGAAATACAGCAGAGAAGAAAAGTAAAGTCCATGCATAGAAAAAAGAGAGAGCAAGGTAGGTGAGAATTCCCTGTGCTTTCTACTCATTTGGGGGGAGGGGGAGTTGAGACAGAGTCTCCCTGTAGCTCCAGCTGTCCTAGAACTCACTATGCAGACCAGGCTGGCCTTGAACTCACAGAGATCTGCCTGCCTCTGCCTCCTGAGTGCTAGGATTAAAGGTGTGCACCACCACGCCCAGCTTCTACTCATTTTTTAATGCACCCAAAACTGTTAAAAACAATTTTTATTAAAAAGTGCTTTATTAAAAACTGATAATGCTCAGTGGTTTAGGCACTTAGAACCAGAGGAAATGCCTCCGAAATCCTGAAGTAAAGACCCCTGAAAATCCTTCCTTCATTAAGCAACAAAATCACTACAAATAGCAAACTCAACATTTTCAGAACTCAGAATCAGCCAGAGGCTTACAACAACCCAAATGTTTATTGACAAAGAATGATGGCTCTCGGCAACATGCTGTAACTGGCCTGACTGGCCTTCCTCATTCCCCTGCTCGCCAGTAGCTTTGTAACTACAGAAACCTGGAAGGATCAGGAAGACTCACTGGGATTCTCCAAATTCCCATCTCCCACAAGCTGCCCCTCTTCCACCTATCAACTTAGCAACGGTGAGAACAGTTTCATTCACAGAATAGCCATTTCTTGACCTGTTTCAAAACTTATTCAGCATGACTACTATTCTAGAGCATTTATTATTGGTAATCATCAGTGACATTTGTTCAGCATTGGAGCCACTGGAAGTTATGACACAAGAACAGGAGTACAAAGGGCTTACCACAACTTTTAAAAGACTCAGGGAATGAGATGTTCATAGGGACACTTTCAAAGTTGTTGTAGTTGTGTTGTTGTTTTTAGGCTCTGATTGTAAGGTCAGATTCACTGCTGGAAGATGCACACGGCATCCAGTTCCCTTCTCCCACTGTCCTTACAACAACCTGAGGCAAGAATTCTCCAAAACAGCTGTCTGGAAAATCCTAAAGAGGTTATTGGAGTTACTAACAGAGCTTGGGGTGCTGGTTTACTTACAGAAGAGTGGGTGCTCCCATTTATGGCTGTGCTGGAAAGTCCACACCCAAACATAAATCCTGCATTTTCCTGACAGCCACACAAAATGGCAAAAGGGCTGCCTCATGGCATTCTCGGCTTATATATCCTTAGTCTCTCCCCTTCATGCAGCCAAGGTCAACTGATAGGGTGAGAGGGGTAACTGCCACCCCCTTTGACTCCTGAGGAGCATGGGAAGGATGTGGGACTATAGCTTGCCACCAGAGGGGTAGAAGGAACTTCCAAGTAACACTGATGTATTCACAGAGACCTACAAAGGAGACAGATACATGCCAAAGTTTCATGTCCCAAAGGAAGACACAAGAAGACCCCTAATTTTTCATTTCTGGCACATTTTGGGGCTCCGAACAAGTAGGCATTTAAGACTAAGAATTGTCAAGTAGCCACTGAGGCATGGAATGTACTTTGTTCATAGATTCTTTGACAAATCCTGGAAGGCTTATTGGCTCAAGGAACTTGAGGAACATTGGTTCAATATTAACTGAGTTAACTAATAAAATTCCAATGGTCACACATGACAAGGAATAGAGGCTTTAGAACATGAACTCAATAAAGTCATTAAACATAAAACAGCAGAAGCAATAAGTAACAATTAGACCCTACCCTGCCAAGCAAAGAAAATAGTATTCTTAGCATTGTAACATATAATTTATTCTTTTTACTTTATAACAAGATATACAAAGAAGTAGAACAGTATGACTGATGACCAGGAAAACACAGTTCACGCTGATGGAGAAAGCAGAGCTGTTGGAGTGGTCCTGCCCAGGGTGCTTTGGGCAGAGCTTGATTTCATTTTGGTGGATATAGAAACAGGCCTGTGCCCCTCAAAGCTTGCTCATACCCAATGACCTAGGTCTGCCATGAATCTTACTATTCTAAACATGCTACAAACCTGAAGTGGGAGTTCTTACTTCAAATAAGGGCCCAAAGTCCATTCCAAGTAAATATAAGAGATATGCCATTCCAAGTAAATATAAGAGATATGACATGTTGAACATCTATTAAGTCTGAAAGATTAAAAACCCAATGTTCTGTGTATGTAGTGGAAGAATACTTGGCAATAAAAATGAATAAAGTTATGCTTCATAAAAAGCCTACTGAAGGTGGTTGAAGAGATGGTTCAGTGGTTAAAAACACTGGCTGCTCTTGCAGAGGACCTAGGTGTGATTCCCAGCACCCACATGGCAGTTAACGACAGTCTATAACTCCAGTTCCAGGGGAATCCAACCCCTCTTCTGACCTCCATGGGCATTGCATGACATGGGTGCACTTACATACATGCAGGCAATGCAATCATTTATATAAAATAAAAATATTTTTAAAGCCTACTCAAAAATACACATACAATATCTGTATATTAGTGCATGTTTATAGCCGAAGGCTATATAACAAGAAACACAGTGACAGATAGGAGAAACTTCCCTGAGTTATTGGTCAAGGCAGTCCAAGAGATTCTAAAAATAACATGGGTTATTGCCACAGTCCTTGATTATCTCCCAGAACATGAAGGTAAGACTCTATTGCTGAAGCCAGGACATATTTCAGACACAGAATTTGAAGTAATGGATTTGGAACTGACCTGGAAGCCTCCTCCTGGAAGCCTAGCTCTCACCACTTTGAAGAATACTATGCAAGCTGCTAAGGGAGCAAGTCAATCAGCGGTCCAACCCAGCTTTAAAGCCTAATAACTACAACAATGACCGGCACATCAAACTATATTGGTGCAGTAGAGGCACTTTTATCTTGGGCATAATCAACAGCTACTAATTGGATTTAAAACCTGCTCAATGGGAGAGAACTCATGTGTAGCACTTATAAACATAGCCAAATACACATGGCTGGAGAGGTCATAGATCATAGAGAAAATTCAAGTCTATCACATCCCTAGACGAATGTAATTTCTTACTGTATATTAAATATGAAATCTTATATTTACAGAGATGTATACTAGTCATCACTCACCAAAGAGGCTTCTTTTTCCAACATGTGGGGGACTGTTACAGAGTTCCACAACTAGTCACACACAGAGAATACATGTCTGTGAGATGCCCAGCCCTAAGTGACACATTTACAATGGAACCTCTACATCTAAGGTTCTCATAGTGGAGCAGGGGGTAGAGAGAATACTAATACATCTGTCAGCTCTCATCAGTGAAGCTTCTTCATAAAAGAGAAGGCCACGAACATAGTAGGCTACAACTGGCCAAAGTGTGAAGAATTTAAGATTGCAGAGTGTGTGTCCCTAGATAGGACTTCTACATTAGACCTCACCCACCCGGGGTTCAGGGATCACTACAAAAGAGGGGAAGAAGGAAAGACTGTAAGAGCCTTGGGGTGGTGCATGACCATAAGGAAATGGAATCTTATAAGCATATTCATATGAGCTTACAGTGATGGTGACAGCATGCATAAGACCCATATAAATGCAATCAGATAAAAATCAGCCTAGAACTGGGGAAATGGGCAGGAAGTTCCAACCTTAGCTGAGGAACTGATAATTATTGGGTGAGGGGGAGTTGATCTTTTTTATTATTTTCTTTTTTTAATTGAGATTTTTCAATTTTATACAACGTTTCCCACTCAAATCCAGACCCAGTCTGCATCCATGCCTCCCCCATCCTCCCCCTGAACCCTACGCATTCTGCCATACATGCTGAGTCCTATTCATCCAGATGTTTGTACCTGTGCTGGATAGCTTTAGTGACAACTTGACACACCTGGGTTGAGGGACTCTCAGTTGGTGAATTGCTCCCATTGGACTGGCCTGTGGCCATGTCTAAGGGGCATCTTCTTGATGAGTGATGTGGGAGGACCCAGTCCACTGTGGTGGTGTCACCCCTGGCAGGTGGGCCTGGGTTGCATAAGAAAGCAGGCTGAGCAGGGGCCAGGAAAGGAAGCCAGTAAGCAGCATTCCTCCATGGCCTATGCTCCAGCTTCTGCCTCCAGGTTCTGCCCTGAGTTCCTACCTTGGGCTCCCAGATGAACTGTGACCCAGGATATGTAAGCTAAATAAACCCTTTCCTCCCCATGTTGGCATTGGTCAGAGTGTTTTGTCACAGCAATGGAGAAACAAACTAAGATAGTACCCAAACATCCTTTGGTGTAAATGCATCCACTGGAGTCTAGTCAGCCCATCGAGTGATTGTGATGGAATAACTATATGGAACCTCACCCACCCATGGCTCAGGGACCATTGTGGAAGAAGAGGCAGAAAGATTGTAAGATCCAGGGATGGTTCATGAACACAGGGAGGTGGAGGCTTCCAGGCCACTGGTGGCTTGCTCATGTGAACCTGTGGCAGTGGTAGTGGTCTCAAAGGCAGGGCTCATGTCAGCTCAATTAAACGAGGGCCCAAAGGGGAGGTGAGAAATAGGTGGCTTCCAGCACTAGATTAAAAACTTTCGAGTATGATTTCTGCTGGTGAGGGAGAGTATGAGTTGATCTTTAAAGCGGTGAGGCTAGACAGGCTGAACAGGCTCTAGTGGATGAACTCACACTGAGGGACATCTGGGTACACGAACCTGACTTGATAGGCCAGGGGAGCGTGTCTAAATATGATTAAGATGTATTATATAAAATCCACAAAAATTCAATAAAATATGTATATATTGCAAAAAAGTAATGCTTCATGTTACAAATTAGATGACCATTCAAATCATCATGCTGAATGGGGAAACCAAATGCCAGTAACGACATCCCTATTTTACGGCTCCATTATTCAGAAAGGGTCTAAGCAGCCAAATTTTCAGAGAAAATAAATAAATTGGAGTCTTTTAAGGAATGAAGAGAGGGTCAGCAAAGATAACAGGTAGTGAATGTTTCTTTGGGGAATAAGAAAAATGTCTAACATTAGCCAGTGTGGAGAGTTCTGCAATTTGCATTTACTAAATATGAAATCATACATTTTAAAAGACACTGCATGTGTGTGTGCACGCGCATGTGCGTGAGCATGCACATATGGGGTACAGCACATGTGTATGTGGGTACATGTACATATGTTCATGTATGCATGCGGAGGCCAGAGGAGAGCCTCAGGTGTGAGTCCCCAAACACTGTCCACCATTTTTGGTGTATAGTGTGTTGGTTAGTTTTTGTTAACTTGACACAAATTAGAGTCACCAGAAAAGAGGGAACCTCAGTGGGAAAATGGTCTCTATCTGATGGGTCTGTAGCCATTTCTGTAAGGTCTTTTCTTAATTGATAATTGATGTAGGAGGACCCTGTGGGTGTGGCCACCCCTAGGCAGGTGGAGCTGGACAGTTAAAAAAATAATAACTGAGGGAGCAGGAGAAGCAGGCCAGTAAGCAGCCTTCTTTCATGGTCTCTGCTTCAGTTCCTACCACCAAATTTCTGCCTTGAGTTCCTGCTTAGCTTCCTTTAATGATGGACTGTAAACTGTAAAATGAAATAAACACTTTCCTCCCTAAGTTGCTTTTGGTCAGTGTTTTATCAGTGTAAGACAAAGAAAAGTAGAACAGAGAGTGTCTCTCTATGCCTGGAACTTGCCAAGTAGGCTAGGTTGCCTCATTGGTGAGCGCCAGCAAACCACCTGTCTCTGCCTCCACCTGCGCTGGGATTGCAAATATGCAACTCTCCACACCCAGCTTTTACTTTTTACATAGATTCTCAGAATCCAGTTCATGTCCTCCCGTTTGCAAAGCAAGTTCGGTTCCCAGCACCTAGCTGGGTGGCTCACAACTGCCTGTAACTCCAGCTCAGAGAATTCAACACTTCTGGCCTCTGCAGGTACCCACACAGGTGCATATATCCACACACAGGCACATACATATACATAATAAAAAATAATAAAAATAGATCTTTAAAAATGAATACATTTTAAAAATGAAAGCTATGCTATGCATTTTAACATAAGTCATCAGGGGTCTGAATGGGCTAAGCCACCATCCTGGTTTCCTGGAACAGATGTGTCTTCTTGGGCTCCCCTGCTTCCTGTTCTAAAACTGGCAAGAGACAGAGCAATCAGAGTTGCCTTGGAGAATGTGCAGAGGAAGAATGTTTGATTAGAAGGACGAGAGGGGGATTAGTAGATAATGTGGAGAAAGAACATCACCCATTGAGGCCTAGGGAGAACCATAGAAATACCTGGGGACTGTGTGAACTAGGCTTGAGCCCAGGAGGAGAGAGGAGTAAGGTTAGCACTGTGTGTTCTTAGGGGCGAGGGTGTCTGTGCACCTATCTCCTCTAGCACAGCTGAGGCTCCACAAGGACACAGACAGGATGTTACTGCTTGAGTCACAGGAACAGTGCCTAGATCTGAGGGCCGTGCAGTAGGTGCCTGGGGACTAGGTATGAAGCCTGATATTTTGGCTTCGGGCTTGCAGTTTCACAGTGTGCAAATAATAGTTGTTTTACTATTTCCAGCTTCCAGGTTCCTCTTTCATTTTGTCTCCTTTGTCTGTTACCTGTCAGCTGGAAAGACTAGACTCAACTTCACAGAGCTGAAAGGAACCCAGGCGGGTGCTGTTCAGCAGAGAGGACACCAAAGGGACAGCTGTGCTCTTGAAGGAGGAAAGTGACAACCATAGCTAAGAGACTTTGGCTTTTAATTAGGTAACTTATGCTTGAAACTGGCAAGTGCTGGCTCCCCCCTCCACCTCCCTTCCATTAACATGTGCCTGCCTGCCTGCCTTTTTCTGCCTGTCAGGATGGTGGCACCTTGCTTGTCAGAAGGCCAAAAGCAGCTCTCTGGTAGCAAGTGGGGCAGATCCATATGTCAGTGTAAACCCAAGAGAGACAGGCAGGCAGGAAATAAAGACAGGGAGAAATGGATAAGGAAGGGGCCTGGGACCAGGGAAAGGAGGGAAAGAGAAACGAAGCAAGCAGAGGAAGTTTGAGAAGGGACACAGCTTGGGTGAAAGAGACCAACGGAAATAAGTCAGGAGGAGTGGAGAAGGCTGCAAAAACAGCCAAGGAGGATACTCCATACTAAGCAAATAACTCTAGCTTTCTAGTCGGGAGATAGTCTCCAATCTTTGTCCTGCTGAGATTCAAATGCAGGCAGCCTGATCACTAAAATGGTGTTCATGAATTCAGCAGACTCTCTTGGAAATTACTGATGAGCCCTTCAGGAGAGCAGCCCAAGGAAAATCACCCTCTTCTCCCCTTAAAACAGTGCGTTCAGCGCTGCTTTCTTCTTCTCAGCCCAATTATCCTATTTGCACTCAAAAAAAGTTGTACTTGAAGACAACATATTAGAAAATATTTATTTAGAATGCTATTTACCACATTGTGCCAAGGTGACAAGGCTCGGTAATAAGTAGAGGACACTTTCTTTAGAAAAAAAAGAGAAAAGAAAATTTAATGGCAGCATCAAAGGCACTGTTTCTATTTCAAAACGCAAGGAAATAACCTTATAATAAGGAGTCATAGGGCGAACTGACGAGGCTGCTGTTTGTACACATCCATCTTCAAGACCCCATTGTTCTAGTTGAAAGGGAGAGTACTCGAGATGGAAGGAATTGGTAAATTAGAGGGAAGGGGAGAAGTATAAATAAGTTATGTCCCCTTAAAGGCACATGGGCGAGATGAAATTCATATTTTAAAAAGAGCTCCTGTGCCTGTTATTAAAACTTAAAGAACTTTGCAAAGCAGCTAAATTACTTTGTAGCATTTACTGTTAGCCTCCTTTCTCCATTTCAATTTGCAGTCTGAGACGAGGCGGGGGAGAGGTTGGTTTTCTTTTGATTTTTGTGATTTGACTTACCCAGTTCTCTTTATTTGTTGTCTGCCATTGTGTTCTTGCCTCTGTGCCCACACCACACCTTCTCTTCAAGGAGAAATCACATTTTCCTGATATTCTTTTGACTGAAAAATCTAAACAAAATGTACAAAACCTCTTTGAGGGCATGCCCACAGCATCTGGATGTTTTTCCACCTTGTTTATTGAGGACTTGCCATCCACCAGGCACCACACTGGTCAGGTTAGCACTATTATGGAGGGAATTTTTAAGCATGGGAGGGTCCACTACTCTCGTGTCACTCAAGACTTTGTTTTCTTGTCATGCGTTTTTATCTTCAATGAATCGCCTATTAGCCCTTGCCCCCATGTACCGCCTACTCCTTACCTATTCTGAAAGGAGACCTTCTTATTTAGAGGCATGTTTTTTTTTTTTTTTTTCTCAAAATAGCAACATTAGTAACTACTAGGAACTTTTGAGAAGCACAGATTTTTCAGTCCTTACCTTGGCCTAGTAATGACTCTAGGGGAAGATAGAATAAGCAACCAGTGATTCTTCTGCATTCTGTGGATTGAACAATTGCTGGGCAGGGCAAATGGCAAGGCACCAGCCTCGGTTCTTTGCAAGTTCTTTTTAGTTCCTCCCTGAATCAGAAATGGAAGTAACCTGATTGTAATAAGAAAGGGACTTTATTTGGGCTTACTCACTTTTAGAAAATTTAATGAAATTCCTATTGGAAAAGCAAGGGAAATCAAATCATTTACTATATTTCTTAAAAACAGCCTTAATTATTTGTGAACTACAATCCTTCCCAGCATTGTTGATGGAGGATAGGTGTATTGATTTCATGATTTGTAAAATCCTATGACTTTAATTTGCTGAATATTAATGAGCTCTACCTTCCCCTGTTTTCCCAAGGTTTCTAAGAGTCATAAACCTTTTTCTGCCTTAATTAACATGCAGAACCTCTGTCATTACTATTTCAGTCTTTCATAGGCTCCCATTGTGGACAGTGGAGTAACGACTATGAATTTAACTGAGGGGAGACACTCTGTTTCATTTGCATAAAATCACAAAATGTTTCACAGGGTCATCAATGAGAGAGCAGACACTAAAGCTTTACATAACTGTACTAAGGAAAATGGAACCACGGAAAGAAAGATAATGCATTTAATTTAGCTACTTAGGATGTTATGTCTAGGACTTCTTGGTGCTTGGCTACTGAGACGGCATCAAATACACATCAAAAATAAGAGGATTCTAGAATGCTTGGCTGGAGCCCTAAGTGACATTTCACTGCCTAATTAATCATCTATCTGATGATTGATCAGGTCTGGAGATCAAGAACCAGAAGCAGACTCAGAGGGCTGGGGAATGAAAGAGGGGAGGAGACTTCAGTCACTCAGCAGTTTACCTCTGTCTCCTCTGCTACCACAAGCAATGACTTGACCTAGAAATTGTTCCTTCATCCAATATGGCTCAAAAGATGTCAGGTATAGTTTAGTTATAAATTAGAGTCTCAGTATGGCATATCTGTGAATTCTAGTTTTTAAGTGCCAATACCCAAAGGAGTAGCAATATTTCCTTGCTAATCGGCAGGCCATCTGTATGTGTCCCTGTGGCTTGCCTTTCATATCCTTTTCCCATAAGTTCCCATACCCTGTCGGCATGAAAATATTATACTAGCGAACAAAACTTGGTTAAAGAAATTCTCTGTACAGGTGTGACAGGTATTCTGGGAAGCAGAGATCAGCAGTCCAGTGTCAACAGCCATGGAATGCAAGCAAAGACGTAGGGTCGAGCAGAGAGAAAAAGAGTGATGTGATGTAGTCCAACAAAGTCATTGTGACTCCATTCATCACTCTGGGATCCAGAATGGTCCCTCAGAATTGTGCCTCTTTCAACACAAAGAAGACAGAATCGGGTGCCAATCTGTCTGTCACTGGGTTTGGGTTGCCTAGAAGAAAGTGTGACTATGGGCCAGGAGCTTTTCTGTAGTTAAACTGATACAATCCTGTAAGAGTAGTAACAGTCAAGGGCCCTTCCTGAAACATTCCTCACAGAGAGAGGAAAGAATTATTCCTAATGAGTGGTCTGGACAGCTCAGCACAGAATCTGACACATGAAGTTAGTGATAAGTCCCTTCAAAGAGCACGTAGGAAGAGTCACCATTTTAGACTCCATATGATCTTGAAATAGAGTCTCAGAGGAAGACCCCATTGATCCTGGCCTGGTCTGTAGTCTAAGATTTGCAGGCCCTCATGCCAAACAATCCAGGGCTGGATATAAGTGGTAAGTATGAGTTTTCTTTAAGCAAAACTTGGGTTGGTAAGTGTCCAAAAATCCAAAATGTTCTGAAGAAGAGTGAGCTTGTAGAACTTTGTGAATGTTTTTCAATCCTGCCATTCCTCCCTGTGTGGAAATGCTACCACCTCGGGCATGGCTTGATGGTGTTCACTCAAGCTACCAATAACAACCATCAGAGTTCTGCTCATAGCTCAGCAGTAGGCTTCTCATAGAATTTAAAAATAACAACTGGCTTTAAGAAGTGCTGAAGAGATGTAGGTTTTATACCAACAGGGAAAGTCAGTTCTTAGTAGAAATCTTTTAGTAAAATATGAGCACGAATTCTCTAGGAGACAGTTGCACTATGGTGACTCTGGGAGGCAAATAGGAGAAAGAAAAGTTTGACTTGATTTATCCAACCTTCATGTCCTGTATACTGTATACTGGTAGCATGTAAGAAAACAAGAGTGTAATTATATATAATCTTCACTGTTACAGATCTCAATGGATAACCACTTCACTGAACATGAAGCATCTGACTTGAGGCAGCACCCACAGCACTGAGAACATTTGCTCTGCCATTGGGCATGCATGCTTTGGAACTCTGTTTCTTAGTCCAATAGCCTTGGACAATGGTAACTCTGAGCTTCTGTGAAGCAGAGACTGAATTTTCACTTACCTCACAGAATTGCTTTGAAAATTAAATGTAATGGTATATTTATCTAACTTATAACACAGTATCTGATAATTAGTAATAATTGATACATGCTAACTGATACTACTACCTAAATGCTTTTGATTTCTGTAAATAACTGACTTTTTACTAACAAGTCTGACTGAAGAAACATGAAAAGGAGACTTGTGTTCCTCTTGACACCTCAATCTGTGGGTCTTCTATATATCCACAAGAAGTTTTGACATCAGTACTTTTCAAACTTGACCTCTTTTTTTAAAATATTTTATTTATTATTTTTATTTTATGTGTATGAGTGTATTGCCTGCATGTATGTGAGTGCACCTGTGTCGTGCAATGCCACGGAGGTCAGAAGAGGGCTTCGGATTCCCCAGGAACTGGAGTCAAGGACAGTTTGTGGCCGCCATGTGGGTGCTGGGAATCAAACCCGGGTCCTCTGCAAGAGCAGTCAGTGCTCTTAACTGCTGAGCCATCTCTCCAGCCCCTAATCTTGAATTCTTTAAACAGTACCAACCATCATCTATAGTAAAAGAATGGGATTGTTTTCTTTAGGGAAGGGAATCTATAGCTCAAGTAATTCATTTTTCCTTTTTTGTTAGTCATGTTACTGAAATGGCTCCTGGGATAAACTATCTTGAGCTCCATTACCAATCAAACTACCTGGAATGGCTGTCTATCGACTGTTTTTTATTTTTTCTTCTCTTGCTATATGATAATGCTGAGATTTCATAATCCTCTATAAAATTCCATGATTAGCAAAATGAACAGGGGTGTGCTGGCTTGGCCATTTTCAAGATAATAATATGTTAAGACAGACTGCATAAAGATCAGGTATTTACGGCCATCTAAATAGTCATTGAGGAAGGAAAAATTCTAAGCCTCCAACTTAGTGCTATGTTGCTTAAGAAGGTGTCAGGGGAGATTTGATAACCAACTTGGATGAATAACTAAAGCTGAATAAGACATATTACTGAAACTTCATTCCAATTTCTTGAATCATAATATTTGATATATTTATAAAGCACATGCAAATCATCAGAATCTTTCAATATTCAGGATTTCATTTCATAGTTTATTTATGAATATCTTATTGCAGAATCTCATTTATACCACCAATAGATGTCTAGCTAGGCGATTGTACAATTCTCATTACACTATGTCTTACAAAATTTCACAATGTATAAGTAAGTGTAGCTGTCTCTCCCATATGTCTCTTCAAGACATTTTCTGGTTTAGAAGTGCCTCTTACAAAATGCACCAAGGGCAGATAGGGACAGAAAGAAGTTAGAAGTAATATAGTACCAAGAAGTCACAAATGTTGAAGAAGCAAAAGCAATGCCTAGCAATAATGATGATCCAATAATCATGAACTACTTATTCTCTGTGGCTGAGACTCTGCTAGGTCCAAAAATAGAACAAACCACCACAGACACAGTGCCAGTTCCTGTGATTTGAGATGCACCTGTTCCCAAGGCTTAGCCATTATTGTATTGTGCCTTTGAGATTGTGGGAGAAATTGTCCTTTGCTCTTATGCATTTAATGACAGCATGTGATTTTTCTGCATATGGTCTGTACTTATGTTCATGGCAGTTATACAGGTGGATCTTACTTGCTTCACTTAACATCAGATTTCTGGCCTGCACAGTAAAACTAGGACATGGATTCTGATAAGTCACTAACCTAATAATAATGAGGTTGAATATGTGTAAGGGGGATTGCTATTGTTTGTTTTGTTTTTCATCTGACTTTTGACCTATTTCCAGGAAGTACCTACTAAGGATGGCAAAGAATTATTTGGGCTATATAAGTGACACTGAAATATCCATAAGCACGATGTTTGACGGCTTTGTACTAAAACATACATCTGAATGTGTAAGCTCTAAGGACGTTGTCCAAAATCACTCCATGGGAGTTGTTCATAAGCCTTGTTGCAGCTTAGAAATTGTGGCTGATTTTTAGGGATGTTCCATTCCTGTCCAGTGAGACTTCTGGCAAAATCAGACTCCAAATACCATAAAGTACATGCTCAACGGAAATATGCATACTGAAAATCCGGTTACGTTACATAAACATATCCCGTGTACTAAAAGTCTATGGCTGCCTCTCACTAGCTGTTTCCATGGATTAATTTATACCACATTTTCACAAGTAGCACTGTTTGCATGATGTCCGGTACCTGGTGATACAATCTGTCCAAGTTAGATGCCATGTCCCTGGGAGAGACAGAACACAATTTTATTTCAATTTAGAGAACAGTTCTGTATGAATCCCTACTGAGGTCTCACTCAGTCCTGCCTAATAATGGTGATGGGCAGTGACCTAATTCTGAAGCTTTGAACATCATTCCCTTGAGAAATAGACTCTAATCTGAAGTTCAGCTGGGAAAAGGAGACCGAGGTGCAGAGTTGACACATAGCCAGCTGCCCCACATCTTCCCCCGTCAGAAAAGAAGAGCACATCAGACCAATCTTTGGGATAATGGCTCTGGATTTCTAGTTGATTCTGGTAATTATTACAGATACATGAGTTAGAGTGTATGCCCCTCTTGTTTATGTACTTATTTGTGGTCACTGACTGACATTAAACTGTTAGCTGGTAGCCAGGTCTACAACTGACTCGTGGGCAATGCAGGGATGTCTGAGACGTTTAGGCACATGGTATGTTCAATTTCAGCTCTTTTCAACAAACTATTGAACTTGTAAGGAAACAGAATTATGAACACAACTGACTGTTAACCTAAGGACTGTGTGATTTAGAGGCAGTCATAATATGCACTCAGCTGATCATAATGAAGGCCAAAACATGATGAATCCCAGAATACAATAGACCAGCCTATACGCTGCTGAAGTCAATCTCCTCTTTTCATCCCTCTAATTTATAGATACTCTTTCCTCTACTGTCTGGATAACTAATACTCTCAAAACGTCCTAGGGAAGGGGGTCCTCTAGGCTTCACTGCACATCACCGCAGCATCTGATATTGTGATTTTTGTGTTGTGAATATAAATATGAGCAGGCTCTGAGATATTAAAAAAGGAACCAACCGTATTTGTCTGTGTGCCAGATGCATAGTGAGTACTTAATGTAGTTTTCAGAACAGTCAAGTGATATAAAGTACAGGAGAAAGAATGCTTAGTACTGATTAACATCTTCAGGGAAGACTTCAGAGAACATATCTTGGGATAGGTGTTATGGTTTGCATAGAAAATGTCCTCAAAGCCTCATATGTTGAAGTGTTGGTCCCCAGCTGGCGGTACTATTGAAGGGTGATTGGATGCTGAGAGTGTTTCATCAATGAGTTAATCCATTAGTGATTTCATACCTGAATGGGATATTAGGAGGTAGGGCCTAGTTAGAGGAAATAAGTCCTTCTTGAAGAGTATATTTTGTCCCTGCCACTACCGCTTCTCTATCTCTGTCTCCATGCTGACTTCCATGAAGAGAGCTCCTTTGGCCCACAATCCAGCCCCAGCCTCATCACAGTCTCAGAAGCAATGGAGCCAAATGACCACAGACCAAAACCTCTGAAAATATAAGCCAACATAAACCATTCCTCTTTTAATTGGATTTGCACAAGTATCTTACTGCAGCAATGGGAAGTGGCTAGCACAATGGTCTATGCAAAGCAATTTGAAGCCCCGTAACGGAGCTGGATAGATAATTCCTGGAAAGACATGCACCTTACACAATCTTTGAATGCATCTTCGAGTCTGATGCAAGTTTGATTCATGAAGTGCTTCTGCTGACTGACCAAAGTTTTCCTAATGCTCCAGGCAGCATTCACCCAGAAAATTCAGAAAATCTCAGCAAAAGGCTAATAGTTTGGGAAGTTCAGATGCTATTACCAAAGTGTCATACTTTGCCCTGAGGCTTGGCAGGAGTCTGCTCCTGAGGTGGAGCCAGGCACTGCTGCAGCTTCTGTTTACCTTCATCATGAATCTTCCCAGACCCTCTAGCTGACAGATAGAGCTCTTTATCACCAAGCTATTTTTCCAGTTGCATCTATAAATTATTAGATGAGTAAAAATAGCTTTGTAAACCAACTGTTGGCTACATAATTAGAGTTGATCCTACAAAAGAAATTTCCATTAATAACTTCCTTTCATAACAAAAACAAAGCATGTATCAAGGCTACTGACTTTATTCTGTCTGTTCAGACTTGTCTATTTTGAAATCTGGTTTCTCAAGAGTCACTTTGAAGCATTTGTTTATAAGAGTCACATTGTAGTTTCACTAACAGGACAATGACAGGCTTTGATAATTCCAGATAATGGTATGGGCAGAGTCTATACAGATAGGAAAATGCAGGTGTCTACAACATTAATGCTATGATTCACCTTGAGTTAGATAGACTATCAGGTATTCAACAGTCCAATCTTTATTCCCCCAGTCAATTTTCAGGTTTATTTCCAGAATGGTCTAGAAATTGCTTCCATTCTGAAATCTACAACTGCTAAAGTCCTGGGAGATATGATTTTACTAACAATATGATTTGAGGCCATAGCTTTGAATGGTAACTGTAGAAGTTTAACTTTTCTTTAAATTATTCTCACTTGCACAGTATGGCATTTTGGAGACTATTGTCTATGAATCTGAGAAATCAGTTGGTCAGTGCAGAAGGAAAAGCAATAAAGATGTTCAAATACAGGAAAACTGACAGGTCTTTTTATTTTTTTATTCTTCTCTCTGTGTATAACTTTATTTCCTTTGCAATGCCTTCCATGCCTTTGGAATACCTTTTTCCTACTTCATATTCATTTAGGCTTTGAAGATCTAGTAAACTCATCTGGGCGCCAAAATGCACTGAAAGCTTATATTAGACATGGAAGACACAGAGTTTCATTCATTTACCCATTCCACAGAGATTTTTTTGCTTTCTGTCATCTACAGTGTGTGGTTGCTGCTCACAAGGAAATTACAGTATAAATAGGAGAGAAAAAAGGCCAGTACGACCACTTGATACTCAGTAGTGTGTCATACATGAGACTCAAAAAGTAAAGCATGGTCTCATGCTAGGTTTGTGAGGACACAATGGGAGTTGAGAGGCTCTTATGCAAGAAGCATTGACAGCACCCACGCAGATTGCCCATTTCTGTAGTTTGGGGTAGATCAGCTTTTTTGCCTTATTATTATTTTATAGCTAATGAAATGGAAGTACAAATATTGTTAACTCTAATTCCTTATTTGTTATATAGCATGTGACTGGAACTGGAAATGCCATAGAGGTCAGATATATGATAATTTTTCCTTTTTGTTTTGTGTTTCAACTTTTAAAAAACTATTAAATTTTTGTAATTTTCATATCATGTAGCTTGATGGTATTTAGGTCCCTTCCCTAGCCACTTCTCCTCCCAATGCAATTTATGTCCCTTCTCCTATCTGCACCTCCCACCCAATTTACATACATATATATATATATATATATATATATATATATATATGGCCTATAGAATCTGATTTGTGTCCCAATACGTGCTTCAGTGTGGGTTCATCCACTGGACTTACCAAGAATCATTCCTATAAGACACTGTTCTCCCCCTCCCAGAAGCCATCAATTGCCAAAAGTTTCTTAGGCTGGGTTGGGATTTCTTACCGACTTCCCCATCTGTGTTAGGATTTCTTTCAGACAGCTGGCCAGTTACTTATATAAACTCACAGAAATGATGACAGTTTGTACAAGTCCTAAGCAAACTCAAACCAGAAAAAAAATACTTGTTTCTAATTTTGAGATTCCATAGGGATTATCAAGTTCTCAAGATTAGAGTAATTTCTTATTTATTCAAATGGCTGTATTTAATAAGAGTGTTTATTAAATGATGTTTACATATACAACACACACATATATATGTATATTTTCCTAGTTTTGGCCTAGGTTTGCTGAAAAATTGTCTCCATTTGTCCCCTCATTGTGGAAAGGCAGTTGCAGGTGACCTGAATAAAGACTGACAGCTACTTTCTTGTAACCATTCTTTCTGTCTCCAGGAATAGATTTTTTCCTTGAAGATTAGAAAAAGCATAGTGGCATTATCTAGTTCATTGGTGCCAATCCTATCTCCATAGGGAGAATAAAATATATTATGCACCTAAACAAAATTGTAGACACTTTCCTGGTAGTGAGAGAGTCACTTTCTGTCTCTCTATGCCTGTATGTTATCGGCCTTCCTAATATAATATTCAAAAAAATAGGTTGTGTGTGAAGAAGTGTAACCTCATCTCAACTTTGTCTTTAACAAGGGCATTGCCATTAGGTGTCACATAATAGCTTTGCATTTAACATCCCTTTCTACAACAGTTTTGCTGCAGATTGTCTCATAGACTCACTAGTAGATACAACTTGGATAAAGTATAATGACACTTTGAGGAATAAAAATATTAAAATGTGTGTATTATTGGACACAATGATATAAGTAAAATGAAAAATGATTTATAATATTACTGCAAACTATTTTGTTAAAAAAGAGAGCAGTCTAGTTGGAAATCTTCCCAGGAAAACCAAGGAAAATATGTTAGGGTCAGAAATAAGACTGACCCTGATTTCAATTAATAAAGCCACTAAGTGTTCACAAAACCTGAAATGGACTCTGATTGGACTTTGAACCACCTCATTATAAAAGCAGATACTTTCCATGTGTTTCTTGAGGGAATGTATTCATCAGAAATCCAAGAAATCAAATTCTTTGCCTGTTTTAGAAAATAGTATGTCTTTCCCAAGCTTCAACATGTCTGCTCAGACATGTTCTAACACAGAGACTGCCAAAGCAAAAATTCACCATATTGCTTTACCGATTTTTTTTTCTTTCTAATTTTTAACATCAAAGAGCTGCTGAAGATTGACAGATCTAAGATCTCAGTGGATATCTCTGATCTCCTGAGATTGCTTGACAATTGCTCCAGTAGCTGGTCCTTCACAAAAAGCCTAGTAAGCAGTCTGCTCTTAGACTCTAGCAGCCTGTGGAAGTAAAGCATCTAGAATGCTTTAAAATCAACAGTGATTTGCATACATAACCTTTCATTTAAAAGAATCCTATAATTATTTATACTATCTGCAGAAAAATATTATAAATATCTTCTTCTTCATGATGCCTTAACTGCCTTCTTGTTTCCCTCCTCCTGGTTAAGCTGGGTTTGGATCTGCAGTAAACTTCCCTGAGCACTCGGTCATGTTCCTGATCCAGAGGGAAAGAGAGTAACTCATACTCAGTGAGAACCCAGGACGCCTTTCTGGTCAAGAGAGATCTAACTGTTTGTTGTTTTCCAAATTCTGCTCATTGGTGGAGCCTGAAAACAACAACCACCACAAAAGATCAATGAGCAGATGGAGTGAGTGGAGAGATAAATGGCACAGGTAAGGAGACAGCCGCACAATAAATAAGCCCACTGATGTGAAGTCTCTATAAGCAGCTGCACAAGTTGGTTGGACATGGAGGCCCAGCTGCTAGACAGGAGTTTACCTGGCAGAGAAGAGGTAATTCTGTGCAGTATGTAAAGGAATTGACCTGGCCATTTGTGCCACTCTGTACTCCTCATTGGCATTTCAGAGAGCAAATGCCCAGAGGCCCATCGCCAGTCTGTATGCCTCATCCATTCACCTGTAATGAGGTCTGTGAATCATGTTGTTCTTGAATAAAAGCCTGATATGTCACTGCATTTGACAGCTGTCCATCACAGCAGCTGTGAGGAGCCCATCTGGCATTATTACTCTGATATTTATCAGCTCCAGTTCAACAACAGACTCTCCATGAAAGTGCAGATACAGATTGCAATCACTCAATTGAATTAGAGCCCCATGCAATTTGTTTACCATTGTTGCTCTGGTGAAGCTTTATTCCACGAAGAGACATCAGGCTGGACTATTTTTAACACAGAGAATTGACAATGAGTACTAAGAGATAATGAGCTTGGCTATAGTTTTCCACCTTCAACAGTTAGTGATGTCACTCCTTATTCAACATGGGAGGCCAGCCTCCACCCCTTCCCACATGTGAGAGCTCAACTGTCTACCACAGTGGGTAATGGGAAAGCTGAAAGACCCTAGGGGTGTTGAGACTGCCAAGAAATTGAAAATGGATAAAATGCTGCTACCTTGTCAAGATTTGTAAAAAATGTTTGGGGAGTAATAATATCTTTTTTTAGTATATTTCATCTAGCTGCATCCCTTAGCTATGTATAGCATATGGGGAAATAATTTTGCCTGGCCATGACATGTGGCTCTTGTTAGAAGGCTATGTGGGTGAAGAGATACAATATTCCCAAAGCAGTATATGGTGCAAAGCTGTTCCCTGATCAGCCAACATGTCCTGGTTTGGTTTTAATTTTTCTGGATTGCCTTTAAAATAATTGATTCTTAAATTTACAGAGGGTGTTGGGACTTTTTTTTCTGAACATTATGGTTTCTTCCAACTTCCATTCATGTCTTCAGTATCTCTCTTTTTTATGAGAGCGCGGTGATGAAAGCTGGGCAGATGCAATATTGGATGAGCTAGTTTTGATGAGACTTTCTTTTTACAGGCAACACATGGCAATTCTATGATGAATAGAAGGCAAGCTTGTTCCTGTCCTTATTCTGGGAGCCAGAGCAGAGGAAGAGTCATCCCTTTGCTTTGGTGATGGACCCAGTCAACGTCACAGCTAGAACTAGCATCACTTTGAACCTTATTCTGCTTCTAACTTAGAAGCAGATACAGAATTATCAAAGGTACAGAATTTTTAAATAATATTTTTATTATCTGAGAATTTCATGCTGTATTTTGACATTATTTTGACCCCCTCCCCATTTCCTCTCCGATCTACCCTCACCTAACTCCCACACTACATGGGAGTGGCTTTTTTTTCTGTTACTTTTTCTAAAAAGGCCTATGGAGCCTAATTTGTGTTCACAAAATGTTCTTGTGTGGGGTTGCATCCCCTGGAGCCTGGTCAACCCTACCAAGCATCACATCATTAAAAAAAAACAAAAAACAAAAAAAACGAGTCTCCTCTCCTTTTCCAATGACTATCAGTTGTCAATAGATCCTCAGCTAGCGCTGGTACGTCTTGCTGACTTCCCTGATTCACGCGATTCATGCTGAGTTTTTGTCTGACTTGAGCTTACACAGGTCTTCTGAATGTTGTCACAAACACTGTGGGTTTCTCTGTGTAACTGCCCTGTTGGGTCTGGAAATCACGGTTTCTTTTTATCCATCCACCACCTCTAGATCTTACAATCCTTCCACCTCCTCTTCTGCAATTATCCCTGAGCCTTGGGAAGAGAGGGTATGATATTAGTGTCCCATTTAGGATGAAACACTGCACAGTTTCTTATTTTCTGCAGGTTGACCAGTTATGGGCTACTGTATTAAGTGCCATCTTCTGCATGAAGCTTCTCTGGTGAGAGCTAAGAGATGCACTAATCTATGGGTATAACAATAAATCATTAGTCCATTTGCTGGGTAATAGTAGTAGATTCTTCCCTATAGCCTGTGACTTGTCTAGCCATAGGTTCTTGGCTCTGATAACAGATATTTAATAGCTTAGTATCTCTCTGGAATCATAGGATTTGGGTCTCTTCTCAACATGTGGTGCCCCTCTGTAATTCCCCCTCTTTTGTTCCTCAAGGAAGATTGTGCTCAGTTCCTTAGTGACCACTCTAGCCTGGTCCCTGCTCTCCACCCAGTGCACAGCCAGGCCCTCAGACCCTTCCACCTTGGAATTTTTCTTGTTTCTCCGTTATTTGTCCTCATTTTCTGGTCTCTGAGTTCTCCTTTCAGCTCTTCATTTCATTGCTCAATAGTCTTTGGTCATTTCTTTTCACATTTTTAGTTAAAATCAGATACCAAAATAGCTGATTACCCAGAGTGGGCAGACTGTGGCAGCATGGGCCATCATGTTTAGAACCAAGAAGCATTCAAAAGCCTACAGAAGGAAGACAAAATCTCAAAGTTTGTGCCCCTTCTTTCGGTTGAGACACTTACGGGTGAGAAAACTGAATCACTCATTCCCTGGATACAGGACAAGGTAGTAGAGATCATGGGGTCTGTCTGTTTAAAGCATGGGGAAGGGTTAGTTTTTACTTTATGCAAATTATTTCAAAGTATTTCCAAAGAAGTAGCTGGGTAGACACACTAACATACCGGTAGGTGTCTTATAGCCCAAGAATTGCCTGCTGTTTCTGCGAAGTATTTCTTCTTCTACTTTAATGAGGAGGTTTAAATGGAAACTGCCATCTCACCTGAGTGCTATCTAGATCATGGGTCCTTTTAGATTTGTGTAATTGGTTCAGGGATGCATGTATGATTTCTGAGACACACCTGACCAATCACAACCATTCTCTAAGATTTTAAACATATGAACTGTAAAAATATATTTCTCAGTTTCTCATTTGTGTGTGTGCATCTGAGTCTTGTGCATTTATGTGTGTGTGCATGTATATGTGTGTGTGTGTGTGTGTGTGTGTGTGTGTGTGTGTGTATTGGGTGAAATGGTAGGCCTAGCAGCAACTGGTGTCCACTAGAATATAAGGTTTTCAGAGCAGGAAAGAAGAAGGGAGGGTAGGAAGGTAGAGACAGAGGGAGGGAGAAGAGAAAAGAAGTAAAGAAGGAAGAAAAAACAGAAAGAAGAAAAGAAAGAAAGAAATAAGGGAGGGAGGGAGGGAGGGAGGGAGGAAGGAAAAAGCGAAACCTGTACAAGTAAAGTGTGACGACCATATTAGCTTAATTGCTGTAATACTGTATGTTGCAAATCGTTTAGCCTAAAATCTCTTCCCAAACCCATCACCTCTTTGGTAATTACTGCCTTTATTATGCTAAGTTTATAAGGATCCATTTACAATCATGGAAGGAATCTGTTCCCCTTCTAGAGGCTGATTCTCTGCAGATTTTCTTATCAGTCAGCCTCAGACAGGCGGTCCTTATAGCACCAAACTTATATAAAAGATCTATGGATAAAAGATCTAGTGTAATTGGGAAAAGAGGTAGAAAAAAGAGGGTTAATAGAAAATATTATGACCAAGTGAATCACGTTAAGTCTATCAATTACAGTACAATCATTTAGTTTTTCCTTTGGCCTTCAAAACAATCTCTCTCTCTCTCTCTCTCTCTCTCTCTCTCTCTCTCTCTCTCATCTTTTTCTTTGGTGTGTGTAGTGTACACTTGTGTCCACATGTGTGGGAGAAATGTGCTTCCCTGTGTGGATTCACACCAGAATATCTCCTACAATTGCATCCTCACCTTATTTTGCTTTTAGAGACAGAGTCTCTTAGTGAACACGGAGCTCAGTCTTTTGGCTTGGCCAGGCTGACTTGTCTGTGAGCCCTCAGGATCTACTGTCTCTGCACTCCCAGTGCTTGGGTTACAAATGCAAACTGCCCTGCCTGGCTTTTACACCAGTTCTGGAGATCCAAACTAAAGTTCTCATGTTTATACTGTAAATACTTTACCCACTGTGTCATCTTGCCAGCCCCTCTCCCATTTTCTAAGATAGGGTCTCACTGTGCAACCCAGGGAGGCTGGAATTTACTACATAGCCCAGGCTGGCCTAGAGTTCATGGCAACTCTCCTGTCTCAGCCTCTCAGGAGCTGAATGTGTAGGTATGAGTCACTCTACTTGGCTTCTGATATATAGAAAGACTGAAAACCTGTTTTTGGTATCAGCTGTGGTCAAGGAGAAGTTCACTGAAACTTGTGCAGTTCTGGATTTCAAGAGTACCCAATAGGTGGAAAGCACTGACAATGTGATTCTTTATCCATACCATGGATAAAGGGGCAGCCATGAATGAGAGGAAATAGCAAAAATGTGTAAGAATGCAGCATTGAATTAGAGAAGAAAGCAGATATTCGAGCACATAGGACAGCAAACCTTAGAATTCTTGAGTTGAGTCAAAGCAGTCAGAACCTGAGGGGACACCGCCTTTTCCTGGGAGAGTGCGTTGTGACAGCTCTTTGCTCCTCCCCAACAGCCTCCCAGACCAATGAGGACACTTTTGTGTCTTCCTTCCTATCTACTGCCTGTCTGTCTCCTTAGGTTGACCATCCACTGTTGGTTATTTGATTAATTGCTTCCTTCATTCTTTCTGCATCCAGATATGTGTGAACTTGAGATGAAGTAAGAGGAGAGTAGATTTGTCGTACTAATTTAACTCTATTGACTGGTAGATCAATTCCACAACTTCATTTCAGCCTGTGTTCCTTGGTCACCTACAGCAAGCCTATGTCGTGTGTGTGTGTGTGTGTGCGTGTGTGTGTGTGTGTGTGTGTGTGTGTGTGTGATTTTGCAGGTGTTATACCTGATCCAGATAAGGGTGTGAGGTGAAAGAAAGACTAAGTTGAGGCTGACTGGACACAGCAAGCTCAGAGAAAGATTTTGGATATCACAGCCATGTTCAACAACTGAACTATTCTGATTTCCTATTTCAATGTTGTTGCTAGTACCCCACAAAAATACCTTGTTTGCAGCATTTTCTTTAGCATTGAATGCTTTGCAGAGATACTTTCAAATACTTAAGTACTGTCAACAGTTGGGAGTGTTGTCTTAAGGAGTGACTGTTGTCCTTTAATTGGAGAAATTCACATGGCATTAGTGTGTGTGTGTGCGTGTGCGTGTGTGTGTGTGTGTGTGTGTGTGTTGGGAGAAGACATAGTCATTGAATGGTGTTTTGCGTTTCTGTTGCTGTGATTAAAAATCATGACCAAGGGAACATATAAAAAGAAGAGTTTATTTAGCTTATGGTTCTAAAGGGGCAAGAGTCATGGCGGGGAGGCATGGTGGCAGAGGTGGCTGAAGCAGGAGCAGAAGCTAAGCTCTCACATTTTCAAGCAGGTACAGGAAGCAGAGAGTAACTGGAAATCCTCTAAGCCCACCCCAGTGATGTGCTTCCTCCAGCAAGGCCACACCTTCTAAGACCCCCTAAAACAGTGCCACCAGCTGGGAACGAAACGTTCAAATACTTTGAGCCTATGGGGACTTTTTCATTCAAACCACCACAAACGGAAAGGCCCTGTCTGGGAAGGCCTTTATGTTCTTCTAATTCTCTATTCTTGTACTGCACGTGTAGCAGGCATGTTTCTGGATCACACGTAACAATTAATGGGCCATTCTTTTCTCTCAGCAAAACTGTGTTATTTGATAAGCAATGAGGGTATAGATTAGTAAATGTGCTTGCATGCTTAAGACAAATGAATCATAATATCCAGTGTTATATAATACTTTCACTAAGAATGGCTATGCCTTTTAATCACCAGCTGCTATTTGTTTGACACATGGCTGTTTAGGCAAATGTAAATGCTGTGTATTTAGGAACCTTGCTATAAACCAGTACCTTAGAAACATAGTCATTTATCAGGGACTAAGTTGTCATTAATAACCTTCCTCAGGGGAACTGTGGGAAAATGGTTATGTATTTGGTGATATCGGGCCTTCAGTCAGGCACACGCTTAGAAACTTAATCTTCCATTTCAGAAAAAAAAATAAGATGTGAGTGATAGAACAGTGACAGGGTCTTCAAAACACACTCCCTTATTTTCTCAGAGTCTCAGGTCTAAGGTAGGTTTAGGGTAAAAATTAATTTGGATTTTAAATGAGCTCAATTTTGTACTAGAAAAAGCCTCCTAAAAATGGGCTGAGACATCTCTCATGGAAAGGAGCATGGACTGTCTGGTTTCACCTGTTGGTCAAATTCAAAGTCTTCTGGTGAAATCTTATATTTAAATTCTTGGGATCCTTTATTCTTACTAATGAGGAAATGGGCCCAGAGTCGACACGGGGTCAGTGGAAAAGTGTCCAAATCTCAGAGTAAGGGGCCGAAGAGATAGCTCAGCTGTTAAGAACACTGACTGCTCTAGCAGGGGACTCAGGTTCAGTTCCCAACACTCACATGGTGACTAACAACCATCAGTTCCAAGAGATCCAATGCCCTCCTCTGGTCCCTGTAGTCATTGCACATACTTGGTACACTTACATATATACAGGCAAAATGCACATACATATAAGTTACAAATAAATAAATCAAAAAATAAAAGTATCTCAGAGTAAGACATGATAGCAGTTAGAAAGCAATAACACCAAGACTCCATTCTGCATGGAGTTTTCAGTCCATAGAAGCAAAGGCAGAAATATAAAGCAGTAGAGAAGCAGCAGTACTTACAGGATGAAGTGATTGCTGGGTGATCACAGGCAAGGATTTGAGATATCCCCTGGGCTCTGGGACAACAGGGGGTATGTCATGGAGGATGAAAGGGTTTGAAGTGACTTAAAATGAAAATAAGAATTGTCAATGATTAAGCCCCAGGACATGACAGACACAAGAAACTTGGGATCAAAGGAGCAACCAGGACCTAGTGTAACATAGTTAAAAAAAAAAAAAATAGTACTCAGTACCCGGATAGAGGCATGGAGGGCAAGATGAGATGAGATAGTCAAGACTAACGATGCTGTACCACAGTAGTATCTTCATGGAGAAGGAGAAAACTCTTGAAATCGAATACTTTACAAAATGTTAAGAATTTAGAGTATAATGAATTTTGCAGCTGTAGCTAGTTAGACAAAGTAAGAGCCAGTAATTATAGATCTTTCTAGTGAAGGACTTTCACATTTTATCCTCAGTCTGGGTATTTGGGGGAGAGTAAGTGAAATGTCACCTCCTCTGCGAATCCTTTTCCAAAATTTCTTATGCTTAATTAGCTTTGTGCTGCTAGAGTTGCAACTTACACACAGTCTCCACATCTTCTTTTGCATATGCTTCCCCTGATACACTTTGTTGTTTGGACTGACACCATTTCTGAATAATCTTAATTACTGAGATATTTAATGCCAGTTTTCATGAAATAGTGATCAAATTAAATTAAAGGAATATGTAAAGGAAAATGTTGAATACTATATGTACACTGTTCTCTAGTTTTCTCAATGCTATATATAGATTATCTCTGATTTCTTATGATTATCTTGGGAAACAGTTTTAATTGTTATTGGTATTTTAAAGATGATAAAGTTTGCTCACAGAGGTTAATTGTGCAAGCTCATACCCCTGGGAGGTGACAGACATTTGAGGTCTTAAAACTCCAAAATCCTGTTTTTTTCCAATGCATCATGTGCTAGGGGAGAACAGGAAGAGAGAATTCTAGAAAACTGCCTTAAAATATAAACTACTTTAGGACTGGAGAGATGGCTCGGTGGTTAAAAGCACTGGCTGCTTTTGCAGAGGACTCAGGTTCAAGTCCCATCACCCATATTCTTAGTATGTTTAATGATAGCTAACAACTATGTGTAACTCTAGTTCCAGGGGATCTGACACCCTCTTCTGACCTCTGCAGACACTGCACAGTACAGGTGTACCTGCCTACATGCAGGCAATACACTCATACACATAAAATAAAAATAATAAATAAATTATACAAGGCCAACTGCTTTGGCTCTCGCTACCAGAGCTGTCCTACCAGAACACAACTGATAAACTAATGTGCAATGACACCCATTTAGCTGCCTAAGCTGAAACCATCAGTCATGTTTAAACCTTTATCCCACTGGGGACAACAACTTCAGGTAAGTGGGATAACTGATGTATGAAAAAAGACCTCGAGATCAAAGAAGAGGAAACTATCAGTTCTCAGCAAAAAAAAAAAAAAAACCCTGTAAATTTCTGCTGAAATCCTAGCGTGCTGAACCAAAATGTTGGAGGATCCATAGGAATCTGGAATATTAAAAAGGGAAGAGAGACTTTCCTGAGTGGACAGAGTGGCCTGACTAAAAGACAGGCAGTGTGAATGGGTAAAAATGTCTGAGGACTTCCTTATGTCTTGGGGGTTGGAAAAGGAAGTGGCTAGAAATTGCAGGAAGAAAAGGGGGAACACAGAATAATAGGGTTACCATTAAGAGTGTAAACCTCATGCTATGATGTTTGAACTTAGCACTGTCAGCCTGGAGCTCTGGTACTGCTTTAAGCTGGGGAACAAGATCAGGCACGCACTGTAAAAAGCCATTGGGTGATCATGTATAGTGTGGGCAAGCCTTGAGACAGATTTTGGAGAGGTGATTAGAGCACACCAGGTGATTACTGTTTAAAAGTTAACATGTGTAAACAGCCTGGGGATGTGGTTAAAATACAGTTTCTGGCTAAAAAGATCTAGATGGGATCCAGCATTTTAAGTTTTCAAAAAACATATAAATTTTGAGTTGCAAATACCTAAATGACAGCGAATACAGTGAAACCAGGCAGTCCCAAGAAGAGTGCTGTCTCTGAGACAGTAACTGAAGTCCCAGGAAAGCCATTCTTGACCTCTGGTTTATTATCTTACTGGGTCGTATTAGGTGTTCCCTACTCGACAGCCCACAGGATTTCCTAGACAGACATTCAAAGAACTTACTCTGCCTATGCTATTTGAACTTTCAAGCAGATTTTTTAAAGAAAAGACAGTTTTCAAGCGTGAGTGTCTTTCCTAGCTCCTGTGTGACATTAAAATTCCCTCAAGGTCACAGATTATTTCATACTCTTCTTGCTACACTCGATTGAACAGATAGCAGGTGGTACTAACAAATACTTATTAAACTTAGTATGTTCCCAGAACACATACAATTATTAGTGTTCTGTAAGGGCATGCTATATTTTGATATTGAGAAACGAATGGTGAAGCTTGCAAGTTAAAGCTGATCTCTGGACAAATATATTGTACTCCAGAGGCTTTTGGAAAATGAATAATTTAATTTAATCTCATTTAATGAGAGAGGTAGTCCTTGATCAAGACCCTTCCTCATAACCTCAACTTTAGAAAATCATACCAAATTTAAGTGTTCTTTATATAGTTAATAATTCCACTTAGGTGCTTGTACCACAGAATTTGAGCCTCTGAAACCTTGGGCTCAGAATGAAAAATCTAAGGCTTCAAGACCTGAATAAGCATAGGGCAAGTTGTGGTCCTTTGAAAGTGATAAGGTCTGATGGTAGAAATGGTAATAGCTGACACCTTTCTTCCTCAAGAGAATGGAAACAAATTGGTTCTAAATTCCATTGAGTTAACTTTGATTCTTTGAAATTGCTTCAGATCCCTAGCTGGTATAACCTAGACATGAACCTGGCTAAAACCCTAGCAATAAAATGTCCTTTTAGTTCAGTGAGTCTGGAAATGAAAAGGCTGAATGGGCTAACAGAAAGGTCACTGATTTTGGAGATAGACTGGTATAGATTAAAATCCTCCAGCCCCTACCAAGCACCAGAATTCTGAGTCATTATGGGCAAGTTACATGATTGTGCTGGACTCCAACATCTTCATCCATGAAAATGGTAGAAGCAAACTGCAGGTGGCCATGGGAAGGAAGTGATGACAACACATGTGGCCTTTCCCTTGCAGTCCACATACATCGTGACTTCAGTTTAGACTGAGGATAAGGCTGTGGGGCAACTGAAGGCTCTGAATGATGCTGATTACAAGAAAATAGATTGCTCTCTTTCACTAAGCCAAATTGTGGCTTTGGATTTGAAGTTCTCTCTTAATAAATGAAATATCTTAGGCTGTCAAAGAAAATGTGGTTAATATAGTGAATTTTGCTTTCCCCTCCCAATTTGTGGGCAGGTGGAATGTTGTACTGTGCAATCTGCCACCTTTCCATTGGTTGGATGAAAAGAAAGAAATCTCTTCTTGAAACAAGGTTGGTGAAATGTGGACCTGTGTTGCTGTAGTGGGAATAAAAGAAAACCTTTCAGCCTAACCTTTAACTCTTTTCTCCTTTGAAATTTTGACCTTTATTTTTATATTTTAACACTACATATATATCATATCAGAGGCTCAGTGAATGATCTGATGTAATTCACATACCATTTGGAGGCATGAATAACCCAAACACAAATGCCGTATTCTCAGAATGACTCATAAGTATTTTACTGAAGTGTTTATCCATGTGGTAAAGAGATTCCTTCTCCAAACACTTTTAGTATTTTTATTTTTAATCAGCATATAAAATAATGGTTTTCATTTTATTTTCATGTATATAATTGTACTTTGCTCATATTTTTCCCCACTAACTTTTTCCACCCCATACCCTGCTTCTGCTCCCCTTTTCCCTCAAATATCCCTGCACTGCTTTCATAGTATATATTATATTGTGTTATGTTATATTATGTTAATTTGGATCTAGATTCTACATGTGATAGAAAACATGCAACATTTGTTCTTCCCTGTGCATTAACCACTCATGCTCACCCATTTTTTCCTTTTATACCATTACTCCCCTCACTGTTTCTCTAATTTCATATCACACACACACACACACACACACACACACATATGTATATATACACACATATGTATTTAAATCTAGATTTCACATAGGCGGAAATGTGGTAATCGTCTTTCTGAGTCTGGCTTATTTAACTTAATATGATGATCTTCAGTTCCACCCATTTTCCTACATATAACGTAATTTCATTTACTTTATGGATGAAAAAATTTCATTTTGTGGAATTACTTTTCCTTTATCCATTCATGTGCTGACAGCCTCTGCACTGGTTCCATGCCTTGACTAGTCTGAATAGTGCTTCATTGAACATGGATGTACAAGTGAATCTGTGGTATGCTGACTCAGATTCCTTCAGACAGATATCCAGAAGAGGCAGAGAGTTGGATCATATTCATTTTGAACTCTTTTGAGGAATCTCCCCACTGATGTCCCTAATAGCTGCAGTAATTGAGATTCTCATCAATAGTAAAGAAGACTCTGCATTCTTGACAATCTTTGCTTATTTTATTGATGGCAATCATTCTGATTAGTGACCTGTAAAATCTCAATGTAATTTTAATGTGTATGTCTATGATTGCTAGGGATGTTGAGCAATATATTTCATGTATTTATTGGCCATTTTATTTAGTCTTTTGAAACTGTATGGTATGCTACATTAATTTGTCTGTTTGTTAATTAAGAGATTTGAGATTTGGGGATTTAAGTTTTTGAGTTGTTATAAATTCTAAGTAGGAAACTGATGATACATATAGTTGAGCTTGATTTACCCCCTTTCTGTAAGCTGGCTCACACTCTCCTGGCCATTTCCTTCTCTGTACAGAAGCCCTGTCAGGGAGCACTGTCCTCTAGGCATGAAGTAACCATTACCATCACAAAATCAGCAGATAAATCCGGTCTATTGCACTTTATATAATGACCTCCAGTTATACCCATTGTAAGTCAAATTCACTGCTGGGAGGTACATGTGGCAGCCAATCCCCTCCTCCCACGGTCCTTGCAACAGCCTGAGGACAAAATTATCCAAACCCGGGTTTGAAGAATCTTAACGAGTTTATTGGACTTGCTAACTGAGCTTGGGGTGCGGGTTTACTTACAGACAAGCAGGTGGCCCCCCATTCACGGCTGTGTTCGAAAGTCCACACCTAGACATAAATCCTGTAGTTCCAGACAGCCTTACAAAATGTCAAGAGACCAGTCATGTGGTTTTCCCAGCTTTTATACCCTTAGCCCCCTTCCCTGCAAGTGGCTATGGTCAGCTGATTGGCTGGAAGAGGGAAGGGATGTGGCTTCTTTGCACAGTGTGGGAAGGAGGCGAGTCCGTAGCTTGTCATTACAGGGTCAGAGGAACATCTGTGTCACACTTCACCCCTTCCTCTGGCTCCTACAAAACTTTCCACCCACCTCTTCTGTGAATATCTCTGAGCCTCAGAGGAGGTGGAGCGATCTTTCTCCCATTATAAAAGGGCATTGGACTCTTCAAGTCTCTGCATCCTCTGTTTGTCATGGGCTGATGGCTCAATTTAGTGGCATTCCATCTACTATAAAAACACAAATATCAAGAAGCAAGAACAAGTAAACAGTAACTGCTATAACAGCTCATGGCATAAACACAAATGCTTGGATGGTACTTTAGTAGGTGCATAACATCCATGTAACAATACAATTGCAGTGGCTTCTCCACTGGGGCCTATAACCTCTCCTGCCATAGGGGGGTAGCCTGGTGTACAATACCAGATGTGTGTTCCATCCCTAGGAGTGGGCATTAGGTCTAATTGATAATTAGTTAGTTGAACATACACTAGATGAGCCACTATTGCACCAGCAGGAACATCTTACTTCACATGTTGATAGTCCACCATGCAGGGTCCTTCATTGAACAGGATAATGGGGGACAATCCTCCCCCAGCTGTCTGCATAGTGCTTTTTGGCACTATGAAAGCCACCCATCCAGTGGCAGGGAGTTTCCAGCTCAGTCCAAGCTTGATTTCTCCCTCTCCTGTGCTCACATCATGTGGCATTTTCAGCAATAGTGTCTTACCATCCTCTTCAGGTGTACAACCAACATTATTGGCAATTGCCTTTATAGTTTTGGGGACCTCTGGTGTCCCTTTGGCCAACTGCTCATAGGGAGGCAACCCACCCATGGTACAGGGATTTTCATTTAACAACCTTATGGCTTCTGGAAGGGCCTTTTTCCACCCCCATAGGGTTCCCTCTGGGCTTAAGTCTTTCAACTGCTCCTTTAGCAACCTGTTTTCTCTTTCAATTAACACCCTCCTGTAGGATTGTATGGAAGGTGGAAATACCATTGAACCTGATTATCCTCAGCCCAAGCTTGTACATCTGTACCTATGAAATGAGTGCCTCTGTCACTATCAATTCACCTCTGGCACCCATAGATGACATGGAATTCAGTAAGTCCCTTAATAGTAGCCTTGCCTGTTGCTCTCTTGCAAGGAAAGGTTGTTTAAGGCCTGTGGCAGTGTTCATATAAGTGAGAGCATATTTACACCCCTCACTGACTGGAAGGGGTCCTATATAATTTACTTGCCAGTCTCTCACAGGGGAAGCTGCCATGTGCACATGTCCCATCATGGCATCCATCCTCTGGGGCTGTAACTGGGAACATGCCTTACAGGCCTGGACAGCACGTTGGAAGTCAGCGTATTTTACCAGAATGCCATCTGCTTTGGCTATTCTCCATCCCATGTTGACTCCTCTGTGGCCCAACTTGATATGAATCCAGTGAGCTACGTCTAGAGGAGCCTGAGGGCAGGCAGCCCTCACCTTGGTGAGGGTATCAGCCTCCTGATTCCCAGGGGGACTCACCAGGTGGTGGGCATTCACATGGTAAACTACCAGGGGCACTAGCTCCCCCTGCTTCTTATTATATATGTCATTCCACATTTGTTGTCCCCATAGTGGCCATCCCATCACCTACCAGTTTTCTTTCTCCCACTGTACCATCCATAAGGTTAAGCCTTTGAACACAGCCCATTAGTACAAATTGAAACTGGCCAAGTCACCCTCATTATTCCTATCCATACAGCTCTCATTTCAGCCCATTGACTGCTTTCTCCTTCTTCCCTCTCTAACCATATAGTGTCAGTGTTCATCTGTATTGCCACTGCTAGCCATTCTTGTCTGGCACCCCTGCTAGTGCCATCGGTATACCAGGCATCAGCCATATTTGGGAAAGACCCTTCTAGCATTTGGTTAGGTCTTGCTGGAAGGTCAACTATAGGAGGTGGAGGGAGAGGCTCTGTGCCTTGAAATAGCACCTTTCTAGTACTGCTTGCATGGTATTGGTGATTGAGCTTTCTGATACCACCCCTCACTGTTGCAAATATGCATGCCATCTTTGCAGTGTTTGGTTTTGGGCCACCCCTGACAGGGGCTTGGCTAATGGGCCCTCCACCCATCCTTTTATGGGCTATGTGGTTTTTACAGTAATGGGGGTGGGGCCCAAAATGGATTCCACCTGTTGCAATGCTTTGTACACAGCCAGCAGTTGCTGTTCTAGCATTGTGTACCCGGACTCCACCCCTTTCCATGACTGGGACCAGAACCCAATTGGGACCGTCTGTTCGGGTTGTTGTTGCCACAAGCTCTGCCCATAACCTTCAGGGCTCTGGTGACTTTCAAGAGGAAGGGACACAGAGGTACTGGGGCACACAGCTGCTTAGCTTGCCCAACCAGTCAGTACCTTGGCTTGCTCAAAAGTCTCTTGGGCCTTTACATCCCAATCCCATGTAGCACCTGTTTTTATTAGATTATACAGGGGACAGGTAACCTAAGCAAGGTGAGGTATAAAAATTTGCCAATACCGTAGAAGTCCCCCAAATACCTGTAACTGCTTAGCATTTATTGGTATGGGTTGTCATAAGATTTTCTTAACTGCCACACTGGGTATCATGCCTGACCATAAAACTCCTAAAGAATTTTACTGCTGTATCAGTTCCTTGTACCTTCTGTGGGTTGATGTTCCATCCTCACTCCTTCAGGTGCATTTGCATGTTCCCCAAATGAGCATCCAAATCTGTAAAGCACTCAGAAGTTAGCATTATGTCCTCTATGTAGTGGAACTTCCTTATAGAAGGAGGGCAGGGGGTAACAGGGCCAGGTTCCAGGCCACCACTCCATGACAAACCATGGGGCTGTGGAGGTAACCTTGGGGAAGTACCCTGAAAGTCCATTGTCATCCATTCCATGTGAATGCAAATTGATCTTGGGATTCAGCAGCTAGGGGAATACTAAAGAATGCATTAGCAAGGTCCACTGCAAGGTGGAAGGACCCCATTTCCTGCACCAGCTGATCAGTTAGCAGTGCAATGTTGGGCACTGCTGCATGAATGTAAGGCACCACCTTATTTAACTCCTGGTAATCTACAGTCACTGTCCGGGAGCCATCTGGATTCTTGATAGGCCAAACAGGGATACTGAAAGGGCTCTGGGCTGGGCAGATAACTTCTACCTGCTCTGGTTCCTGGATGGTTTCAGTAATTTCTTCTCAACCCCCAGGCAACTGGTACTGTTTGATATTCACCACCTTTCATGGGGTGGGCAATTTGGCTCCCATCTTGACTACCCCTGAGTAATCACATTAATTGTTCACACCCTCAGCCAAAACTCTCCTACAGTAATATATAGAGAGTGAACCAGCAGGGCATCCATCCCCAAAATGTTCTCTTGAAGGGGAGAGATGCACATCTTGCACTCCTGTGGGGGATAATTGCCCACTCCCAGAATGAGTCTATCCCACCTTACTTGTATGGTTTTATCCCCATACCCATCCAGTGCTATCCAGTGGCCCTGATGTTTTTGGGGATTGCTGTGAATTAATGTACACTATGCCCCAGTATCCACTAGGACCCATGTGTTTTGTATATTAGTGGGGGACCAATAAATCCTCAATTCAACATGTGGCTTCTGGTCACCCACTATGGCCCTCACCTGTGGCCACCCCTTCAAGGCAGTGGTTGGGAGGGGATCCCATTCAATGAGGTTGCCTTCCTCTGGAGCAGGGGGGAAAGTTGGAGTTACATACACCTCCTGGTCCCCAGTTTCTCTTACTTCTGTGGTGAATTGCTGGTCAGGTCTTAAAGGCCTCTGCAGACCCACGAGCACAGCGTTTGGCTGCCCATCTATCTTGTCCCTAGCAACTCCTGCTCTACACAGATCCATCCACATCTATGCTCAGGAGACATGGAGGGGTCCCTTTGCTGAGTTCTGACACTTTTTCCTTGTGTCTGTGGGAGGCAGGCTTGAGCCTAGGGTGATATTGCAACTGTCAGAGTCATGTGGTTTCCAGGAATCCAGGCTCTGTAATCTGAAACCCAGTATGCTAATGAGGCATCCTACCCTCTATTCTGTGATAGGACGTTAAGTCTGTTATGCTAATAGGATGCTAAGTCTGTTATGCTAATAAGGGATCCTACTTGCTGTACTATGACACTAAACCTGTTATGCTAATAAGGTATCCTACTTGCTGTGCTGTGATTGGACCACCCCTATATAAGCTTGTGTCTTCCTGCAATAAAGCAGACCTGTGTCGCTGAACCTGGTCTCCTGTGTCTGAATGCGGCTCCACTGACACAGTCTCCTCACCAGCCCTGGGGTCTGGGACCGGGCAGAAGCAGCGATGACAGGAGGCAGCACAGGGCAAGCAAAAGAGCTGCCTCAGCACCAGGTGAGCAGAAGAGCAGCCTCAGCCCAGGGTAGGCAGAAGAGTGGCCTCAGCCCAGGGTGAGTGGAGGAGCAGCCTCGATGCCCACAAGAATGGAGGAGTGGCCGCTGCTGGCGGTGACCACAGCTGGCGCCCAACGTGGGGCATGAAGCCTCCTGCCCCACGGAGCTGTAACACTCAGGGCTCCAGATGCCCTCTTTGCCAGTGATTCTTCCATGGGTGCTCGCCGCTTTCATTCTTCTGGCTCGCAGTCTTTGGTTTGGCATGTTGTTCCTGTCTCTGCCGATCGTCTTCGTGAATGGCTCCTGAGTCCTTCTTGGTACATCTTGTAGGGTGAGTGACCTCCAGTATGGGGAATAGTCATCCAGCTGCTGCCGGTCCCCACACTACTGCACTGGTTTCTCTCCTCAGGAGTAGGCAAATTAGGATAATAGAAAAGGAAATAACTAAGTTATTAGATGAAGTGATAGCTCTTGCTCCTTGGTTTATAGATTCCTGCTGCTGGGATCCAGAGCAATGGGCTCATGTGTTATTCATGGCCAGAAAGAGAGAAGTCAGGGAGGGGCATCCATTATCTGGGCCGTTCTACCCCATTGTGACTGCCATTCTGGCCTCACTTCAGGGAGTTCCCCCGATGACCCTGAGCAAAATAATCTCATACTAAAAAACATAGTTAAACAAATAAAGCAACAGGATAGTGGGGACAGCTTGTCCTAGGCATTTCCAGTCAAAACCACACTAACTGATTTCTCTTCTGATGCTGAAATGATGACTACTGATAATGAGGTTAAAAAATGAGAAATTAGGGTCCGAGGGTCCCCCTGATGAAAAACAGGAAGTCAAGATCACCTCTGCCCTGCCATTATGGGGCGGTGGCTACCCTCCACCATCTTGTATTGGAATTGATGAAAAACGGGAAGTTAAGGCAGCCTCTGCTTCACCATTACAGGGCGATGGCTACTTTCTGCCATCTTGCACTAGCTCTAAGGAAGTTTCCCCCCAGTCCACCCACCCCTCCCTTCCAGAGGAGGACTGGAAGCCCCTCTCACCTAGGCCCTTCTCCTATGATACAATGGGTGATTTTCCAGTTTTCCCAGTTACCATCAATCAGGGACTACAGAACCCTAATGTCTGGAATCCATATTCTAATGATACTTTAGAAAAGCTGCATAAGGCAGCCATTGAGGATGGCATTCATTTCCCTTGGTTTGGTCAGCTATGAGATACAATCAGCCATGTGGCCAACACCCCCTATGACTGGCAGAACATTGCCCGTGCCTGTCTAAAGGGAGGTGATTTTTCTCTCATGGAAGTCTGCTTATCAGGACAAATGCGAACAATAGGCAGAGAGCAATAGAAATGCCAATGTTCAAAACATTGGATTTGACACCTTGGTAGGGCATGGCAATTTTAAAACCCCACAAGCCCAGGCACAGGGACCTCCTCGCTACTTTGAACAAGTGTGGCTTTGTGCGCTCCATGCTTTCCAAAGTATGCCAACCAATGAGGATACCAAGTTAACCAGATTGATGCAAAAACAAGGTGAGCCTTTCTCTGACTTCGTTGAAGGATGCCAACAAAGTGTTAATAGGAAAATCAGCCATTGGGGGCCCAAAGATTCTTGCTCAAGGATCTTGTATATGAAGGCTGCTCTACTGAGTGTTGCCTTGCCATAGGATGACCTGTCAGGATGTGGGGACCACTTGAGTTCATGCCACAGCTCTCGCTGAGGCGCTGGCTGCTCATCAGCCACAGGCCAAGATGGACAAGGGCAAATGTTGGGCTTGTGGAGGACAGGGTCATTGGTCTTGAAGATCTGGCAGATGGACGTTCTCAAATATATCCATCATATTATTGACACCTGTTGTTAACACAAGGGCAAGGTTATGCTTGTGTCTTTCCAAATAGTGTTCCAGCCCCCATTTGGATTCCAGCCCGGAACATCAGAATTGCCTGTGATAAAACCCTCCCTCAACAACCACTGACCCTGGAGATGGCAGCCCTGACCCTGGAGGAAGTGACCCACCTTTCAACCACTGAGAGAATGACCCAACGTTGCAGACAATGAAAGCCACCAACCTGGGGAGACCTCAAACATCTCTCTCCACAAACAGAGACATTAGGTAAGCTAAGTCCTCAATCTAGAGGAAAACCTTTGTCTATGTTCCTTATTATTTATGTTATCATTATTGTTAACTCTCAAGCTCTAACAGCTCTTGTTAACCCCCACTAACACATCAACCTAACTTGACAGATTATTAATGTAGCCAATGAAAAGGAGGTAAATTCCACGTAAAAAACTACACCCCCTGGCCAATGGTTCCCTGAACTACAGATGTACTATGCTCCTGTCTGCCTTAGCTATTCCCCTTATTATACTAACTCTTCTGATTTTTGGACCCTGTATTGTCAAGGGTCTCCTTAATTTTCTTAAAACTCATATATCTCTGGTTCAGTTAACTGTTGCCCTGCCTCCAAATCTTGCCAGGCATGTCTCTGCAAACAAGGACCCACTCTTCCTTGCCCTCATCAACCTATAACTGGCCTCCGACAGTTTTCAACAAATTTTTGACCCCTGAGGAGGCCTTTAACCAAGCCGGTACTGGATGTACTGCCTCTCCCTCTGCCAATCCACACAAGGGACCCACCCTTCGAGGGCTGGTAGAGCCAATACTGGATGTACTGCCTCTCGCTCTGCCAAACCAAACAAAGGGAACCACCCTTTGAGGGCTGGTAGTCAATTATGGGTAAGATCCTGGCAGATGGGACAACCTAAGACAGGCACAGTCCATTATGCTGGGTGACCCTTGAGGTGGGAACAACAATGCTGAGACAAAAAAATCTTGACTCCTACTGGTTGACATGGAGTTGGCACAACCTGCTCTTAAGGAAGCTCACCATCTTGAGGGAGGGGGGTTTGATACAATGACTCCCTGAGCCATTCTACTTTGCCTTGATGTATCTGGACTGATATCAATATGCTATATATTCTAAACTACACCTCACCTTTAAAAATAAAAAAGGGGGAGATGTGGGACACAGGCTTGAGCCTAGGGTAAAAGTCTTATTGACAGCCATACAGCTGGCCCGAGGCAACGGCCCGACTGCTGGAGCCACAAGAAATGCTTTGTGACAATTGCTCCCATTGCCAGATAATGAGATGGATGCCTAGAGCTCACCATTCCCTAATCACCACCCTTGGAATCCAAAATTGCAACACTTAGATATTGCAACAGTCAGGGTCACGTGGTTTCCAGGAATCCAGGCTCTGTAATCTGAAACCCAGTATGCTAATGAGGCATCCTACCTAAAGCAGACCTGTGTCGCTGAACCTGGTCTCCTGTGTCTGAATGCAGCTCCGCTGACACAGTCTCCTCACCAGCCCTGGGGTCTGGGACCGGGCAGAAGAAGCGACGACAGGAGGCAGCACAGGGCAAGCAAAAGAGCTGCCTGAGCACCAGGCGAGCAGAAGAGCAGCCTCAGCCCAGGGCAGGCAGAAGAGCGGCCTCAGCCCAGGGCAAGCGGAGGAGCAGCCTCGATGCCTGTGAGAACGAAGGAGTGGCACCCACGAGAATGGAGGAGTAGCTGCCTCTGGCGGTGACCACATGTGTCTATTCAATTTAGCACCTTTTGAACCCTGTTTACATGTTGGTTTAAATCATTTAAATCCACCAGAGCCTTGCCAGCCTCATACAGGTCATGCCCAACCATGGAGCTTAGCACTACTACAGAAGCTCCATACCAGTCTCGATGGCCTTGCTGAATCAGTTTCTTTCTTAAGTCTCCTGTAAACACAGTCCTGTCTGAGCCAGTGAACTGGGCATCAAATACAGCTCCCCTCATGCCCAGTTCCCTCTACAGAGGCTATTCTTCCTCAATGGTTTTCCAGTCTCTAGTATTCATGGGAATCTCAGCTGGGATACCCACGTATCCTGAAAGGCTCAGGTATTAGTCACTTTTCTGTTGCTGTGATAGAAACACTGACCCAAGCAATTTATAGAAGGAAGAATTTCTTTGAGCTTACAGTTCCAGGGGAATTACAGTCCTTCTTGGTGGGGAGGCATAATGGCACAGGTGGCTGGAGAAGAGAGAAGCTAAGCTCTACATCCATCTTCCAGCAGGCACAGGAAACAAGAGAGCAACTGGAGATCCTGTAAGGCTTAAGAAATCTCTAAGCCCACGCCCAGTGACATGCTTCCTCCAGGATAGCTACACCGTCTAAAACCTCCCAAAAGAGCACCATCATCTGGGGACAAAATGTCCAAATACTTGGAGCCTATGGGGGACATTTTTCATCCAAACCATCACAATCCACCCCCTGGCCCCCATAGGCTCATGACCACATAAAATGCAAAATATGTTTAGTCCAACTTTAAAAGTCCCCATAGTCATTATCAGTTTCAATACTATTCAAAAGTCCACAGTCCAAAGTGGACTCAGGTAAATATCTTAACTGTAATCTCTAAAAATCAAAAGACAAATTACATATCCCAACATACAGTGGAATGAAATACACATTACCAATCCAAAAGGGAAGAATGGAGGCATAGTAAGAAAATATCGGACCAAAACAAGACCGAAAATCAGCAGGACAAACACCAAATCCAGTCTCTCCATGTCCAAATTTTGGGACTTTACTTCCAAAGGGCTTAGATGGCTCAGCCTCTCTAGCTTTGCTGCATGCAACACACATCTTTCTCTTGTGCTGGTACCACTCCCTGTATGCAGGCCTTCTTGGCAGATACCTCACAGCTCTGAAATCACAAACTTCTTGGGGTCTCCATTGCCAACCAGGCTTCATCTTCACAGCTTCATGCAATGGCCTATCAGGGCCTTCTCTAGGCAACGGCACCCCTGCTGCATGCTACCTGTCCTCAGCAGCTCTCTGAAACCACAGAGGAAGAACTGATCACCCCTTCACTCTTGCATCTTTCATGCCTCTAAAGCCAGCACCAGGTAAAAGACAATGCCAAGTTTGACTGTAAGTTTGGGATGGACTCCAGCCTGCTTTATCCATTTTAGAAGCTTCTCTCTTCAGTCGTCCCTACAGCATTTTCCTTTCACAAGTTGGAGGCTTAACTGGGTATGGTCTTGCCCGGGAGGCACTCTCTCCATTGTTTAAGTTTGAATCTCTAGGCCCCTCCTTAATCACTTTAATCTCCTTATCAATGGAATCCTCTGCATCACATGCCAGGGCTCCAACATTTATCTCCCTAGTGCTCTTTTACAATCCAAACTCTATTTCTTTCTGCCCCTTTTGCTCTCTTTCACTGTAGATCTGCATAATGTTCACCATTAATAGCCATGCCACCATTTCTACATTAGGCTGTCTTGAAATTTCTTCCACCAAAGAAATTAGTCTATTACTTTTCAACTTAGCCTCAGGCAAGTTTTTTGGTCTAGGGCAGACTCCAACCAGACTCTGCCAAAATATTCCAAGTGCTGCTTAAGTCCTTATTTCCCTCTGAAACTACATTGTTCTAAGCATTCCTTTCTTCCAGGTGCCTACTAGAATGGCCTGTTAAGCTCCACTTACAGCAGTCAACTGCTTTTCTAGCCCAACCTTCCAAAGTCTTGCACATTTCTTCAAAACCCCACATGGTCAGGTTCTTCTCAGCCAACAGCCCACTCTCTGGTACCAGTTGCTGTATTAGTCACCTGTGATAGAAACACTGACATAAGCAATTTATAGAAGGAAGAATTTATTTGAGCTTATGGTTACAGGGGAGTTACAGTTTTTCTTGGTGGGGAGGCATGGTGGCAGAGGTGGCTGGAGAAGAGAGCAGAAGCTAAGTTCTACATCTTCCAGCAGGCACAGGAAACAAGAGAGTAACTGGAGATCCTGCAAGACTTAAGAACTCTCTAAGCCCACCCCCCATGACATGCTTCCTCCAGGATAGCCACACCTTCTAAAACCTCCCCAAACAGCATCATCATCTGGGGACAAAATGTCCAAATACTTGGAGCCTATGGGGGACATTTTTCTTTCAAACCATCACAGCTCATATGAGTCAATCCATCATGTACTTGTTTCCCTCATGTTGTCTTAAATTGTGAAGTCTTTTTCTCAAAGAGGAATGGGTGGTTATGTTGCTTAACTTCTCTACTTCTGTAGAACTTAAAATGATTCCATCTGCCCTCATATTCCATAGCCTCACAAGCCAGGTGGCCACAGGCTCCTTCATAGCTTGTTTAAACATCTTTCCCAGTTCTAATAGTTCTGGTGCTGAGTATTCTCTGATTACCATGATCTCCTTCACCAGGCTCTTGTTCAGACCTCCATCAGCATGTTGGACCATAGATTTTCCCTTTCTTTGAATTAAAGGTTGGACCTGAGGAGCGTCTCCCACTATCTCTAAGTCACTTCCTTCTTCCTCACTACTCAACTCTTCCCAGGGGTTCCAAGTTTTAGGATCCCAGGATGGGCCTTTATTATAATTCTGATCTGGGTTGGTTTTCTTTTTCCCTTTTGACCTCCTAGATGTAAAAAAATGTCATGCCAACACCTCCACCTCCTTTTCTCTTTTATCTAATTTACTGGCAAGGTCAGAGGCCGGCACCGAAGAGGTCAGCCTCATATCCCTCTCCCATTCAAATTCCTCTCTAACACCTTCAGTTTCCCTTCTGGCTGAGACCTCCACCTGGGACAGATTTCTTATTATCAATAGCAGCAGCCCAGCAGCCTCTACTACTGCTTTTTGACATTTCTGTCCCTGTTGTGCTACTCCCAGAGATTCCAGAATCTGTTCCAGACCTTCTGCTGTTTTCAGGCCACCATTGTCAAGCAGGCCTACCACCTTAAACCATGTACAAGATGGCTGCCATCCTGGGATCTCTCCCATCCACCTCGACTCTTTAGAAGGCCTCACCCTAGTCACATATTTCACTATCCACTGCATTAACCATGCCACTGCAACCACCCCCACCAAGCCTATGGGAATGGCCCACCAGGTTAACATTTCCCCAGCCCATACTCTCCCCTCATTTACCATTTTACTTCGGTTGTTGGTCTCTTTCCCCACATCAAGGACATCATCAATGCTCTTCCAAAACTCATTCTCCGTTTCATCATATCCAGCTGGCTAAGCCAATTTTAAGTCAAATTCACCACTGGGAGGTGCATGTGGCATCCAATTCCCTTCTCCCACAGCCTGAGGAAAAAATTCTCAAAACCCAAGTTTAAAGAATCTTAACGAGTTTACTGGACTTCCTAACTGAGCTTGGGGTGTGGGTTTACTTACAGACAAGCAGGTGCCCTCCCCCATTCATGGCTGTGTTTGACAGTCCACACCCAGACATAAATCCTGTGGTCCAGACAGCCTTACAAAATGTCGAGAGACCAGCCTCACGGTTTTCCCAGCTTTTATACCCTTAGCCCTTCCCCTGCAAGTGGGTATGTTCAACTGATTGGCTGGAAGAGGGAAGGGGAATGGCTTCTTTGCAGAGCGTGGGAAGGAGGTGAGTCCATAGCTTTTCATCACAGGGTCAGAGGAACATCCGTGTCACACCCATTTTCCTGTAAATTATATAATTTCAGTTGCTTTATGGATGAAAAAATTGATACAGAGAGGCAGAGACAGAGACACACCTTTGGTTCTATCTCCAGCATGTGAGTTTAGAAAAAGAAGGCAACATCCATAATGGACTTGTGGCCTCCACAGGCACAGAAACACATATGCATACACATACCCACATTCATAGGCAAATGAATAAGGACACACACACACACACATATGAAACAGTAAAGAAAATTTTCTATTGTAGGAGGAGGGGGTGGTAAAGGTGATTAGACCCTCACCTGAAATTTGAACCACTTGCTTTCTCTCCTGTGCCTAGCTAAGTGTATCCTGTCCAAGTTACCCAAGGTCTTGGGAGGAGCTAGAGGACAGGTGAAAATAGGATAACTGAAAGGGGGACTCCATCTATGAACTGCAGGAGGCTGGGGTGGGCTTTTCAGAGATGTAGCTTGTTGTGGGTCACCCATGCCCCTGTATATCACTCTCATCAGTGTTCATGTAAGTCAGAATAAAAAACTCATTTTAGTTTTCCAAGCTGGAATTGAATGGATCTGTTTCTTCTGTCTTCCACTGGTATTCTTTCAAGTTAAATAGGTATTTATTCACATCTCACCAGGAAATGCAACAAAACAGAGCTTTTTTAATTTCATGCTACCCCATTTGTCAATTCTTGCAATTGGCATCTTGTACTGTTTCTCTTAAGTTTTCTGCTAACAGTTTCAGAATATCAGGTCTCACAGCAAGGAGTTTAATCTGTTTTTAATTGATTTTTATGTGGTATAAGTAATATGGATCTATTTTTATCATTCTATGTATATATGAATATCCTGTTTTCCCATCTTCATTTGCTGAAACAGCTGTCTTTAAGCCAATGTACTTTTCTGGTTTTTGAGACAGGTTCTCCCTGTAGCCCCAGTGACCTAGAACTGATGATGTAGACCAGGCTGGTCATGGCCTCACAGAGATCTGCCTGCTTCTGCCTTCCAAGTGAGTGCTGGGATTAAAGGCATGTGCTACCATGCTGGAATCCTCCAATGTACACTTTTTTGACACCCTGATAAGAAATGGGTGACTACAACTGCAAAAATTTAGTTTTGGAAACTTTATTCTATTCTATCTGTATATGTCTGCTTTTATGCCAGTGCATGTTTTTGTTAATCTGTATCTGGGGTATAACCTGAAATTGCGAATGATGATACCTTGAGTATTGATATATCTGTCTTGGTTTTCTTTGGTTATTTGTGGTATTTTTGATTATTTTCAGTAGCAGCCATTTTCACGACATGAATTCTGCCAATCCTCATGCATAGGAGGTCTTTATATCTTCTAGGGTCTTATTCAATATCTACTCTTAGAGTTTTGGGGAGATCAGAGTTCTTTCAAAGCTATTGTAAATAGGAATTTTGCCCTTATTTCTTTTTTGAGAGTTCACTATTGATACTTCATGTGTCGACTTTGTATCCTGCTACTTCGTTGAAAGTGCTTATGTGGTCTGAGCTTTCTGATGGAGTCTTTGGGTTCTTTAAAGTATAGGATCGTATCACCTGAAAATAGGGATAATTTGATTTCTTCCCTTTCTATTTATATCTCTTTTATTTCTTTCACTTGTTTTATTGCTTTAGGTAAAATCAAAATACTATATTGAATATGATTGCAGAGAATAGCCACCCTTGCATTGTTCCTGAACTTGATATGATTTTTGTCTGTGGTTTGTCATATTTAATCTTTCTTATGTTAAGGCATATTCTTTTGATTTTTAATCATCAAGGCATTTTCCCTCAGAAAACAGAAAAGCAAGGAGCACCATGAAACTTACTCTGTGAAGGCAGTATACCCTACTACCAAAACTAGACAAGCATATAGCAAAAAAATATTTCCCTGATGAACACAGACAAAATTTCTCAATAAAATGTTTGCAAACTGAATTCAACAGAACATTAAAAAGATTATGCACCATAATCACATTGAATTCTTTCCAGGGAAGCAAATGTGATTCAACATATTCTCTTCAGTGAATGTAATACAACACATAAATGGACTTGGGACAGAAATCATGTGACCTGAGAAGATGCAGAAAAGTCCTTTGACAAAGTGAAACATCTCTTCATGATGAAAGCCCTGATTTCTTCAATGACTCACTGGTCATTCAAGAACATTTCCACAGGATCTTTACTTTCTCTTGAAATTGATTCTAATTTCATTTTACTATGATCTGATGAGATATGAGAAATTTTAACTCCTTTATTTTTGAGAATTTTATACATTTATGCAATGAAGTATGACCATATCTACCCTAAATTTTCTCCTTCAATCCTCCCCACACGCACCCCAACATGCCTCCCTCTGAACTTCTTGTCTCTCTTTAAGTAAATTCACTAAGCCCAGTTAGCCCATACATGCATAGCTGTAGGACCATCCATTGAAGCATGGGAAGCCTACCAATAACCACATCTTCAAAACAAAATGATTCTTGGGGGCTGGGGACATGGCTCAGCAGTTAGGAGCACTGGCTGTTCTTGCAGAGGCCCTGGGTTCACTTCCCAGCACCCAAATGACAACTAACAGCCATCTGTAACTGCAGTTTGAGGTAATCTGATACTCTCTTCTGCCTTCCACGGGCATTGCATGACATGGGCGCACTTACATACATGCAGACAATACACTCATAAAATAAAAATAATAAATAAAATATTTTTCTAAAAAAAGAATGATTCTCCCTCTCCCAAGCAACTATTCATGGCAAATACCTTCTCAAGGCAGGGTGGGACCTGGGAATTATTTATCTCATCTATGCTAGGATTTTGGCTGGCTTGACCATGTGCATTGCAGGTTTGGGGCAATAGCAATGCCATATCCAAAAATCAGCATTGCACAGCACTCCTCCCCATCCTCTGGCCTTTACATTCTTTCTGCCTGCTGTGCTCTTCTACACTGTTCCGTGGTAGCTGGGAGCTAATATAGACTCCCCTATTAGGGCTAAGCACTAGCTCTCATAGTCTCAGCATTTTACCAGTTATACATCTCTCCACTGACTCTTGCCCACTGCAAAAAGAAACTTCTCTGACAAGTGTTGAGAACAGCACAGGTCTATGGGAATAAATATAAATATTTAGAAAACAATTTACCTCATAACCATTTATCAAAATGATAACAGCGGGTTTACCTAAGGCCTATGACCTCTCCAGCCACAGGCTTTGAGTAGGATTACAGTACTAGGCATGAAATTCTTTCCTAGAGCCTCATAATCAATCAGAAAGCAATTAATTGCCCCATAAGATTTGTGCCACCATTGCACTTTGGGGCACATCTTTGCTGGTGGGTCAGTGTTTGAGCATGCAAGTCCAGTGCTGGGTGGGTCAGTGTTTGAGCATGCAAGTCCAGTGCTGGGTGGGTCAGTGTTTGAGCATGCAAGTCCAGTGCTGGGAAAGACTATTGATGTCGTTTCTCCCTCATGAGCCTTCATAGCACATTCTGGCACCAAGAAAGCCAGCTTTCAAGGAAGAAACTTCCTGATCAGTTTGATATTGATTCTCTATATGCTGCATCTAAAGTGTTTGGTGTCTCTACTAGTAAGGTCTTACCACGTAATTATGGTGATTAATGAATGGCAATGGCAATACCTGTTATTTTGGAGACATTTGGGGCTTCCTTGACCAATAACTCCTAGGGATATATCCCATGCCTTGAACTGTGACTTTCATTTAATAACTCATGTCTACTGGGAATAACATTTTCCACCCATACAGGATAATTCCGTTCAAACTCCTTTATAAAAATATGTATTTTGAACTTAACTTACTAACTAGTGAGTCTCCATAAGGCTTTTCATATACCTCAATTTTGGTTGATCCACTCATTACCCCCTCTGTCCTCTACCCTTCTACCCCTATTCCTACTCAGATAGATAGTTTTTATCTTCAACTTAACAAAACCTAAAGTCACCTGGGATAAAGAAAAGTCACTTGAGAAAATTAGAATTTAGCAGTTTCACTGATCAGATAAACCTGTCACATCTGTGAGCTATTGTCTTGATGACTGATGTGAGCCCAGCCCACTGTGGGCAGTACTGTCCTTATGCAGGTAGTTTTGAGCTGAGCTAGCTGAGCATAAGTCAGGGAGACCCAGTAAGAAGCTTTCCTTCCTGGAATCTTCTTGAGTTCCTTCCCTGGCTTCTCTCAGCCATAGGCTGTGACCTAAATTTATAAGAAAAAAAAAAAAATCCTCCCCAAGTTGTGTTTGGTCAGAGTGTTTTATCAGAGCAACAGAAAAGCATTAACTTAATCCTTTAGCCCTCAATAATCTCCCTTTTCCCTCATTTCACATGTGTTCTACTTTAAGTTAGATACCCCTACCTTAAAGTACCACCTGCAAAAATGCCTATTTCTAGTTTCCTGGCTTCCACTATTTCTCCTAGATAAACACACAAATAAAACATTTGAAGCTAGGATCCTCATATGGGAGAATTTGTCTTTCTATTTCTGGGTTACCTCACTCATTATTTTCCAGGTCTCCATTCACCTACAAATTTTATGAATTCATTTTTCTTTACATTGCATTGTGTATTTATACCACATTTTTCTTATTCATTTATCTGTTGATAGACATAAATTTTTTAATGTTTCATAGACATTTTGAATAGAGCAGCAATGAATATGGATGTGCAAATATCTCTGTAGTAGGATATTCCATTAGGTACATGCCTAGGAGTGGTATAGCTGGGTCATATGGTAGTTTTATTTCTAGACTTTTGAGAGACCTCCAGACTGTTTCCAAGTGACTGCACTAATTTACACTCCCACCAACCATGCATAAAAATTTCCTTTTGCCATGGTCAGGCCAACATTTTTAGTAATTTGCATTCTTGAGGAAGGCTATTCTAACTGGGGTGAGAGAGAATATCAAAGTAGCTTTAATATGCACTCCCCTGAAGGCTAAGGATGTTGAACACTTTTTAAAAGTTGTTTTCTAGTCATTTGAATAACTTCTTTTGAGAATCTTCTGTTCAGTCCCATAGCCAGGTCATTTGGACAAAAACTAAACATTGTATTTGAATGATGCTGTAAATCAAAAGGACACAACAGACTTCTACAGAATATTCCAACCAAACATCAAAGACTACATATTCTTCTCAGTAATCCATTGAACTTTCTCCAAAATTGAAGATCCAAAGTAAGTTTCAACAAATATAGGAAAATAGTAGTACATACTAACAAAATTCAGAAACTCATAAGGACATGCTATGTTCTGGGGCAGGTGGAATAGAGAGATGGCTCAGTGGTTCAGATAACATATTGCTCTTGCATGGCACCTGAGTTCACTTCCCAGAACCCATGTCTTGCAACCTATAATTGCCTATAACTCCAACTCTGGGGAGAAACAACCAAAACCTCTGGTCTCCAAGTGCACTTGCACTAATGTGTTTTCAAGCACAGACACAATTAAAATAATAAAAAATAGGGACTGGAGAGATGGCTCAGTGGTTAAGAACACGTGCTTTTCCTCTAGAAGACCTGGATTCAGTACTCACATGGTGGCTAAAAAATGTTAAAGATGGGGTTGGAGAGATGTCTCAGTGGTTAAGAACTCTAGATGTTCTTGCAGAGGAGCCAGTTTTGAATTCCAGCACCCTCATGGTGACTAGCAACTGTCTCCTAATTCCAGTTCCAGGGGATCCAACACCCTCTTCTGGCCTCTGCTGGCTTTGCACAATGTAGGAACACTTACATATATGCAGGCAGAAGACTCATATACATAAAAAACAATAAATAAAATATTTAAAAGTAATAAATAACTCATCAAAAACTACATACATGAAACTGGAGACTTTAAAATAAATGTATTAATTTCTAGGTGCATGCAACAAACAAAAAATAAAACACATTGGTCTCTCTGTAGTCCTAGCTGTCCTGTCCTGGAACTTGCTATGTAGACCAGACTGACCACAATCTCATGGAGCTCCACTTGCCTCTACCTCCTAAGTGCTGGGATCACAGGGCCTCCTGAGTGCTGAGTTCACAGGTATGTACCACCACATCCAGCTTGCAAGAAATATTTTTAAAGAAACTTTCCTTTATTTATTTTATTTTTTTATTTTTAAAATTTTATTTATGCATGTGTTTCGCTTATATGTGTGTTAGTGTGCCACTTGTGTGTGCAATGCCTGTTGAGGTGAGAAGAAGACGTAAGATCCCCTGGAACTGGAGTTACAGGTGGTTGTTAGCCATTATGTGGGTTCTGGGAACTGAACCCAGGTCCTCTGCAAGAGGAGCCAGTATCTTTAATCACTGAGTCATCGCTCTAGCCCCTAAAATAAATATTTTTAAAAGGTCCATAACCAGTAACAAGATAGAAGTAGTAATAAAAAAAAACTCACTTAACTAAGCAAATCTGAGGAGCAGATGGAACTGAACTGGAAAACCGTATTAGAATTTCCCTCAAGAACTAACAGGAATACTGCTCAGATTATCCCATGAAGTAAAAAGGAAGAAAGACTCTTGAACTATTTTTATGAAGCCAGTATTATCCTGATACCACAAAAAGAGAATAAAGAAAGAAAGGAAAGGACAAAGTAAACCACAGACCCATCTCCCCGGTGAACACAAATGCAATACTTTTGTAAATTATTAATTGAATTCTGTGTTTTTCATACAGAATATCATAATCATCATTATACCCCTTCCCACCGACACTCTCCCATAGCCTACCCCCACTGAAATTCACGCATTCTGTCATTTGTATTAAGGCCTATTGAGTCAAGTTAGTGTCCCCAGATGTCCCTCAGTGAAAGTTCATTCTCTGGGGTCTTCTCAGCCTATCTAAATCCCTCCCTTTAAGAAGTGCAGCTCTAGGCCAGCTGTTGTGGCACATACCTGTAATACCAGCATGCGGGAGGCAGAGGCAGGTGTATCTCTGTAAATTCAAGGCCAACCTAGTCTACATAGGGAGTTCCAGGCTAGCTGGAGTTACAGGGAGACTCTGTAAACAGTGCCCTCCCCCAAAGAGCAGCTCTCCCTCACCCAGCAGAAACCAACATTGTCAATATCAATATTGGTTACTGTCAATATTGTCAATATCAATGGTTCTTCAACTAAGATTGGATCCTGCTACCCATTTCCATAGTTCTGTGCTGGAATTTTGTCTGCGTGCTGACAATGTTGCTGTAAGTCCATATGAGCAAGGTCCTAGGAACTTATAGAACTCTATTTTCATATAGTCATGCACCTCCTCCCTGGCTCTTACAATCTTTGTGCCCCCTCTTCCTCAATGGTCCCTGAACCCTGGGTGGGTGGAGTTTAATATGAGTCCTGTCCAAGGACACACACTCTGCAGACTCTTATTCTCTATGCTTCAGCCGTCTCTGCCCTTTTGTGTTAATGGTCCTCTGTTGCATAATAGAGCTTCATTGATGAGAATCAAGAGATACTTTTGTGTTATCTCTACTCTGTGCTCCACTGTGTTCAGTGAGCCTTAGGTGTAGAGGTTGCATTATAAATATGTCACTTAGGCTTGGGCAATTCACAGACATTCTCTGTGCATGACCAGTTGTGGAACTCTGTAATAATCTCTGTTTCAAAAGAAGCTTCTCTGATGCATGGTGACTGAGATACTTGTCTGTAGATATAAAGATCCATATTTTGCACATAGTAAGATGTTACATTTGTCTTGGGATATGACAGCTTTGTGGTTTTCTCTAAGATCTATGACCTCTCCAATCACATGTATTTGGCTATGTTTACACACGAGTTTCCTCCCATTGAGTGGGCTTTAAATCCAATTAAGTAGCTGCTGATTACCCTCAAGATAAAAGTGCCACTATTGCCCCAATATAGTTTGTTGTGCCAGTCATTGATGTGGTTATTATGCCTTAATGCTGGGGTTGGACCATCAATTGATGGTCCCTTAGCAGCTTGTGTAGTGTTCTCTGAAGCTATGAGAGCGAGCCTTCAGAGCAGGAGGCTTCCAGGTCAGTTCCAGCTCCACATCCTGTGTCCAAAGTATGTCCTGTCTTCAGAAATAGGGTCTTACATTTACATTCTGGAGGCACTACAGGGCTGTGGCAACAGCCTGTGTAATTTTGGGAATCTCTTGTACTACCCTGGCCAACAATTCAAAGGGAATTTTCTCCTGTCTGGCACTGTTTCTTTTTATGTAACCTTCATTTATACACATGTAGAGATATTGTATGTATAATTTTTCAGTAGGCTTTTTGGAATAATATGATTCCTTCTGTTTCTTTTACACTAGGTAGGCATTATTTATCTAAAATGCAAAAATTTTAAATAAATTACTAGCAAGTCATATTATTCATCACAACCAGGTTGGTTTCATTCCAGAGATGCAGAGATGGTCCAACCTATGTAAATCAATGAACATTATTCACCATATAAATATACTCAAAGGCAGAAATCACATGATCATCTCATTAGACACAGAAAAGACTTTGAGATAATCCAACATCTCTTCATGATAATACTCATGAAGAGACGAGGGATGGATGGAGCATACCTCAGCTTAATGAAGGCTATATACTATAAACCTGTAGCTAACATAATGCTAAATGAAGAAAAACTCAGAGTTCCCATGAAGATAAGGAATAAGTCAAGGGTGTCCACTTTCCTTATTCTTATTCAATCTAGTACTTGAGGTCTTAGGTAGAGCAGTAAGACAGGGGAAGAAAATAAAAGTGAATACAAATAGAAAAAGAAGATGGAAAATTATCCCTATTTGTAGACTACATGGTTCATTACAAAAGAGACCATCAAGAAGTCATTTCTATTTTTATTTTACTTGCCATTTAATGTATCTTTTCTAGACTAAGTTCCATGGGCTGCTGAGAAAACGGTAAATCTGTACTCTGTAGTTATTGGATAAATATTCTGTGGTGTGTGTCAAGTCCATTTGATTTATGGTGCAGTTTAACACTCAAGGTTCTTTGCTGACTTTTAGTATAGATGACGTAACTTTTGATGAGAGTCAGGTATTTAAGTCATCTTCTGTTATTTTATCAGAACTTATCTGCCATTTTATGTACATCGGTGTTTGTTTTATGAAATTGGAAGCCCCAACATTTTATATATATATATTTACAACTGTTATTTATTCTTGATGAATTGTTCCATTTATTAATATGCTGAGGAATTTTTTACCCTTTCTGATTTTGATATTAAATCTATTTCATCAAACATCAAAACAGCTATAGCAGCTGCTCCCACTTTCCATCCACTTGGTAGACTGACTTTCCTCCTTCCTTCTAAGTCATAGATGTCTTTACCAGTGAGATTTGTTTCTCAGAGAAAAAAAAGTGTTTCAGTCCACTCACTCTTCCCTGTTTTATGCTAGCGCTACTTGTGTTGGCCATGGGTTTATATCTGCCATAGCCATCTTCACTTTCCTACTTTCCCTTTGTGCATCTATTCCTCTCGTGAAGTTTATCTTCTCTGCTCTCATTAAGACTTTCTTCCTCCTCTGTGTTTAGGATTCCTTTAAGGCTCTTCTTCAATGCTTTCATTTTTAGATTGTGATTTGTGCATCTACTGGAATGCCCATCTATTCTGGTTTTATTTGGGAATATTCTCAATGAGGAGTTCTCACTTGAAGTTTCAATCCTAAACCCCACCAAGAGAAAAAGAAGTCACTTTTGGTGAAGCTTCTGCCTCCTCTCCTTTTGCTAGAAAGCTACACAGGGGAAGCTGGAGCTGCTTGCCTCTCCTCTGTGGCTCCTTTCCTTTCCCTGCACTTTTCAGCCCCTCTCCCATCACCACAATTGTTTTATCCCTTATACTCATTTTTCTCTTTAGAATAGAGTTTATCATTGTTCTGACTTTTCTCATTCAGTATTCACACATAGGAAACCTCTCTTCTGCCATCTATAATCTAACCATGAGCATCCATTCTAATTTTAATGCTTTTTAAAAGTATGAAATCCTTGTGAGTATGTATCCAGACATAACCATAGGAACCAGGATAATGAAAAGGAACCAGGGAAGCAAAAGAAAAGAAAGAACCTAAGAGAGAAGAACAGTAGGAAACAGGTGTTACTAATAGAGAAATGGATAAAATGGGATTATTTAAATGGGAGGGGGGAGGGAGAGTTATGCAAGAAACCTTGGGGATAAAGGGAAAGGAGCACAAGAGAGGTGAGACTATGGGTGACAAGTATTATCAAGGGAGAAATGGGGAAAATGGGGGCTCTTTAAATGGGGAAACTATGTGGAAGGGTGTGTGGGTGTGTGTGTATGTGTGTGTGTGTGAGAGAGAGAGAGAGAGAGAAAGAGAGAGAGAGAGAGAGAGAAGAGATAAATAATGCCTAGCTAGTTTTAAAACACCAGAGGGAATTATATTAGTCCAACAACATACTGACAAATTATACATGCCTTATCTCTGCATGAGTCTATATGTATAGCTAAAAGTTATATAAGAAGAAACAATGCCAGACAGGAGATACCTTCCTTTGAGATGTCTGCCAGGGTGGTCCAAGAGACTCTCAGAATTACTCAGTTATTGCCACAGCCCTTAAAGCCCTCCTAGAACTTGAAGGTAAGACCTTACTGCTGAAGACAGAACATGCTTTGTACACAGAATTTGGAGCAATGGAGCTGCAACTGACCTGCAACCACTTCCCCTGAAGGCTAGCTCTCATAGCATTAGAGAGTGCTTGAATGTGCCAAAGGAAAACATCAGTGGATGATCCAACACCAGCTTCAAGACCAAACAACCACATCAATGACCAGCATAGCATACATCACTGATACAGTGTGGCACTTTCATCTTGAGGACAATCAACACCTACCTAATTTGACTAAACACCCACTCAAAGGGAGGAAACTCAACTGTGGTAATGTAAACATAATCTCATACACATGACTGGTGTGGCCATAGACCTTGGAGAGAACCCCAAGACTGTCACATCACTAGACTAATGTGATTTCTTACTATGTGAAAAATATATATCCTTATATTTATAGACAAATATTCCAATCACCACTCATTTGCACAGTCAGAGACTATTACCAGTACCATAATTGGTCACACATGGACATTGTCTATGAATTGCCCAGGCCTAAGTGACACATCTACACCTTTACACCTAAGGCTAAAGGAACATAGAACAGGGATAAAGAAGAGGACACTAACAAATTTCTCAGATCTCAAGAATGAAGCTCCCTCATGTAGCAGAGAGCCAGGAACACAAAAGGTCACAATGTCAAAAGTGTAGAGATCAAGAGTCTGCTGAATGATGGTCATTGGACAGGACGCCTTTATCAAACTTGGTGCCACCAAGGTTCAGGGACCATCATGGAAGAGGTGGTGGAAAGACTTGTAAGAACTGGGGAGAAGGTGCATGACCATATGGAAACAGAGTCCTAAAAACTCCTGGGAACCTGCTCATGCTATGGCAATGGTGTCAGTATACACAAGTCCTGTGCAAACTCAGGCAGACAGTAGCCCAGTATAGAACTGTGAAAATGAACAGTAGTCCTCAATGTTATCTAAAGGAATATTGGCAACTGATTACTGCTAGATGAAGGAGCTGATCTTCCTAAAACAAGGGACTCTAGATAGGCTGACTAGACTCAGTGGACAGATTTGCACTGGGGAATGGCTGGGGACACTTAATAGGGATGACAGAGTGTGATGGCTAATCCTGGGTGTCAACTTGACTGGATCTAGGATTAACTGAAATGAGAGAGATCTTCTTGATTGGATCATCTAAAGCCGGGAGACACACCCTAAATGTGGGCGTTACCTTCTGATGGCAGCCGGTATAAAAGACCAAGGCAGAGGAGAACGCGTGGCTTCTTGCTGCTTGCCTTCTCTCTCGCTGGTGAGTTCATCTTGCTGCTGTAGACTGAAGACTAGCTGATCTTTTGGAATTCGTCAGACCTTCAGCACCAGATCGGGACTACTGAGACATCCAGCCTCGTGGACTGAGTGACTATGGATTCTCAGCCTCTCCAGTGTGGTGCAGCCATTGTTGGACTACTTGGACTCTATCCTGTGTGCTAAGCTGATAAATCTCTTTACATATATATTCATTCTACCAGTTCTGTTTCTTTGAAGAACCCTGACGAATACAGATTGTGGTACCAGGAGTGGTTCTAGAGAAACAGAATTAAAAGGACGAATTTCTTTAATGGGCTTGTTGGTATTTGGAGCAGACTCTCCAACTCAAGAGTCTTCAGATAGCATGGAGAGCAATGAAAATCCGTAGTGTAGACTATTTGAAACTATTATGGAGATAGACCCA
>NW_008345054.1:116909-143897 GCF_000622305.1 Nannospalax galili
AGAATTTGATTCACTTGATGAATTAATCTCCCCACCCTCAGCAGACCCATCCTCCCCACCCTTGCCTGAGGAAACTAATCCCAATTAGGAAACTAATCCCATTCAGCAAAACAAAGCTGATGACCCTCAGGGCCCAGCTGTTGTTACCTCTAGACCTAAAACCAGACTCAAACCTAAACACGTCCCTAGAGGAGAGATAGAAAGTATGGTCCATGAGGAGGTGTGCTACACCACTAAAGAACTTAGTGAATTTGCTAATTCATTCAAGCAGATGTCTAATGAATATGTCTGGGAATGGATTTTAAGAGTATGGGATAATGGTGGAAGGAATATAAAATTGGATCAGCCTGAGTTTATAAACATTGGGCTCCTGACTAAAGATTATAGGTTTAATATGGAAGCACGTGTAGTTTAAAAGGGTGTTAAAATTTATTTAATTAGTTGGCTGAGGTATTTACCAAAAGATGGCCTATTGTCAGAGAGCTATGGAGATACCTGATATCCCTTGGCTTAGTGTTGATGAAGGGATTGTAAGGCTCAGGCAAACTCAGAAAAATTGGTATGCTTGAGTGGATTCGCAGTGCAACACCAAATTCTCCACAATGGGAGGGCCCAGAGGACATGCCTTTTACTGATTTTATAAGGCAGAATGTACTGAGAGAGACACCAGAACATTTGAAGAGCTTTGTTTTTTCTCTTTTCCTTATGAGGAATCTTACAGCTGGAGATGCTGCTGCTCAATTGCATAAATTTAATTTAATATGTAAATATTAAATATGTAAATGTAAATATAATAGGTGTAACAGGACATTGGAGTAGGGGTCAGGTGGCAGTATTGATTACCAAAGACAAGGTGAGCGTATTTATCGTAATGGGTGGCAAAGGCAAAACAATACCTACAATGGTATGACTTGAATGGACCTGTGGTACTGGCTAATCAATCATGGTATTTCCAGGGACCACATAAATAAGGAGCCTACTAAGTTTTTATTTGGTCTGTATAAGCAGAAAAGCTCTAGGACAAATGACAGGAAGTCAGTATTGGATAGTAGCAATAGAGAATCTCACTCAGTCAACCAGTTTCCAGATTTGAGATAGTTTATAGACCCAGAACCCTTTGAATGAAGGGAAGGCTGGGTGCCCTTGAGGAAGGACCTTGTTACAGTACCAAAGAGTTATGCTGTTCCCCTTTCACCCATCCTTCCCCAGAGGGACCTGCTGCCTTTTCCTAGAGTAACTGTATATTGGGGGAAAGGAAATAATCAGACCTTCCGCGGCCTATTGGATACTGGTTCTGAGTTGACACTGATTCTGGGAGATCCTAAAAAGCATTGTGGCCCTCCAGTTAAAATAGGGGCTTATGGAGGTGATAAATGGAGTTTTGGCTGAAATCCGACTGACAGTGGATCCAGTGGGTCCCTGAACTCATCCTGTGGTTATTTCCCCAGTATCAGAATGTATAATTGGGATAGATATACTTAGGATTTGGCAGAATCCCCACATTGGTTCCCTGACCTGTGGAGTGAGGGCTATTATGGATGGAAAGGCCAAATGGAAACCACCGGAATTGTCTCTGCCAGGGAAAATAGTGAACCAAAAACAGTATCGCATCCCTGGAGGGATTGCAGAAATTAGTGCTACCATCAAGGATTTGAAAGATGCAGGGGTGGTGATTCCCACCACATCTCCCTTTAACTCTCCTATTTGGCCTGTGCAGAAGACAGATGGGTCATGGAGAATGACAGCTGACTATTGAAAACTTAATCAAGTAGTGACTACAGTTGCAGCTGCTGTACCAGATGTGGTTTCCTTACTTGAGCAGATTAATACGTCTCCTGGTACCTGGTATGCAGCTATTGATTTGGCAAATGTTTTCTTCTCAATACCAGTTCATAAGGACCATCAGAAGCAATTTGATTTCACCTGGCAAGGCAACAGTATACCTTTACTGTTCTGCCTCAAGGGTATAGTAACTCTCCGGCATTGTGCCATAACTTGGTTCGAAGGGATCTTGATTGCCTTACTCTTCCACAAAATATCACACTGGTCCACTATATTGATGATGTTATGATGATTGGATCCAGTGAGCAGGAGGTAGCAGACAATCTGGACTTGTTGGTAAAGCATATGTGCATGAGAGGATGGGAAATAAATCCCACCAAAATTCAAGGGCCTTCTACCTCAGTGAAATTTCTAGGAGTTCAGTGGTGTGGAGCATGTAGAGACATTCCTTCTATGGTGAAAAATAAGTTGTTGCATTTTGCCTCTCCCTCCACCAAGAAAGAAGAACAAAGCTTGGTGGGTCTGCTTGGATTCTGGAGGCAGCACATTCTTCATCTGGGTGTGTTACTAAGGCCCATATGTCAAGTGACTTGGAAGGCAGCTACTTTGAGTGGGGCCAGGAACAGGAAAGGGCCCTCAACAGATCCAGGCTGCTGTACAAGCTGCTCTGCTTCTTGGGCCATATGATCCAGCAGACCCGATGGTGCTTGAGGTATCAGCGGCAGATAAAGATGCTGTTTGGAGTCTCTGGCAGGCCCGCATCGGGGAATCACAGTGGAGAGTAAGGCTTTGCCTTCATCTGCAGACAACTATTCTCCCTTTGAGAAACAGCTCTTATCCTGCTATTGGTCCTTAGTGGAAACTGAACGTTCGACAATGGGCCACCAAGTCACCATGTGACCGGAACTGCCCATCATGAGCTGAGTATTATCTGACCCCCCCCCCAAAAGCCCCAAAGCCATAAAGTAGGCCGTGCACAGCAAAGATCCATTATCAAATGGAAGTGGTATATATGTGATCGGGCTCAAGCAGGCCCGTCCTGCTATTGGTCCTTAGTGGAAACTGAACGTTCGACAATGGGCCACCAAGTCACCATGTGACCGGAACTGCCCATCATGAGCTGAGTATTATCTGACCCCCCCCCCAAAAGCCCCAAAGCCATAAAGTAGGCCGTGCACAGCAAAGATCCATTATCAAATGGAAGTGGTATATATGTGATCGGGCTCAAGCAGGCCCGGAGGGCACAAGCAAATTACATGAAGAAGTTGCCCAAGTGCCTATGGTTCCTACTCCTGTTACTATGCCTCCTGTTCTCAAGCATGCACCTATGGCTTTAGGGGTGTGCCCTATGATTGAGTGACTGAGGAAGAAAAGACTAGGGCTTGGTTTACAGATGGGTCTGCATGCTATGCAGGCACCACTCAGAAATGGACAGCTGTGGCATTACAGTCAATTTCTGGAACAACCCTGAAGGACACTAGGGAAGGAAAGTCTTCACAGTGGGCAGAACTTCAGGCAGTGCACATGGTCGTGCATTTTGCTTGGAAGGAGAAATAGCCAGAACTGCGATTATATGCTGATTCTTGGGCTGTAACCAATGGTTTGGCTTGATGATCAGGGACTTTGGAGGAGCATGATTGGAAAATTGGTGAGAAAGACATTTGTGGAAGAAGTATATGGATAGATCTCTCCAAATGGGCAAAGGATGTGAACATACTTGTGTCTCATGTAAATGCTCATCAAAAGATGGCTTCAGCAGAAGATGAGTTCAATAATCAAGTAGATCAGATGACCCACTCTGTGGATTGTCAGCCTCTTTCTTCAGCTATCCCTGTCATTGCTCAAAGGGCTATGAACAAAGTGTCCATGGTAGCAGAGATGGAGATTATACATGGGCTCGGCAGCATGGACTCCCACTCACAAAAGCTGACCTGGCTATAGCTGCTGCTGAGTGCCAGATCTGCCAACAGCAGAGACCAACACTGAGGCCCCGATATGGCACTGTTCCCTGTGGTGACCAGCCTGCAACATGATGGCAGGTTGGCTACATTGGACCACTTCCATCTTGGGGGGGGACAGCGTTTTGTCCTTATAGGAATAGACACTTATTCTGGTTATGGATTTGCCTTTCCTGCACGTAATGTTTCTGCCAAAATGACCATCGAGGTACTTAGAAAATGCCTTATCCACCATCATGGTATTCTGTACAGCATCGCTTCTGACCAGGGAACTCACTTCACAGCCAAAGAAGTGTGACAGTAGGCCCATGGTCATGGAATCCACTGGTTTTACCATGTTTCCCACCATCCTGAAGCAGCTGACTTGATAGAATGATGGAATGGATTCTTAAAGACACAGTTACATCGCCAATTAGGTGGCAATAGCCTGGAGGGCTGGGGCAGGGTCCTCTAGAAGGCAGTGTATGCTTTGAATCAGCGTCCAATATTTGGTACAGTTTCTCCTATAGCCAGGATTCATGGGTCCAGAAATCAAGGGGTGGAAGTGGGAATGATTCCACTCACTATCACCCCTGATGACTCACTAGGAAAATTTTTGCTTCCAGTACCCTAGACTTTGCAGTCTACTGGCTTGGACGTTTTGGTTCCAGAGGAGGGAGTGCTTCTGCCAGGAGAGATAACAAACATTCTATTGAACTGGACACTTGAAGGGTCCCCCTGGACACTTTGGGCTTCCAATATCCTTAAGTCAGCAGGCTAAGAAAGGAATAACAGTATTAGGAAGGGTGATTGACCCAGACTACCAGGGTGAAATTGGACCTGTTCTCCACAATGGAGGTAATGAAGATTGTATCTGGAGGGCAGGGGATTCATTAGGGTGACTTTTGGTGTTACCATGTCCTGTGATTAAGGTCAACGAAAAACTGCAACAACCCAATCCAGACAGGACAACAAATGGCCCAGACCCTTCAGGGATGAAAGTATGGGTCACTCCTCCAGGGACAGAGCCAAGACCTCCAGAGTGAGGTCCTTGCTGATGGCAGAGAAAATACCGAACAGATAGTAGAGGAAGGTAGTTACAAATACCAACTTCGACCATGTGACCAGTTGCAGAAACATGGATTGTAACTGACATGAGTATTTTTGTCCTATTTGGTTAAGAATAGGCTTATGCATGTATATACATATGTTAAGCAGATACTTGAGTTATTCTTTTTGGAATGTGTAATTGAGATAAGTGTTAAGTGGTTCAGTGTTGTGAACCTATATGATTATATTGGGTTATGAGACACTAAAGGACCAAGCATTCCTCGAAGAACTTATCACCTACTCTAAGACTGGTCATTGTATGATGGGATAATTATATCATGTTAGGTGAAATTATGACCTCAACATTGTTTTCATTTGAAAATTAAGCATGACATAGAGAGATGCTATTGGGTGTCAAGTTGACAAGGGTTGGACTTGCAATGGCTAATCCTGGGTGTCAATTTGACTGGATCTGGGATTAACTGAAATGAGAGCACTCTTCTTGATTGGATCATCTGAAGCTGGAAGACACACCCTAAATGTGGGTGTTACCTTCTGATGGCAGCCCATATAAAAGGTCAAGGCAGAGGAGAATGCCTGGCTTCTTGCTGCTTGCCTTTTCTCTTGCTGGTGAGTTCGTCTTGCTGCTGTAGACTGAAGACTAGCTGATCTTTTGGAATTCGTCAGACCTTCAGTGCCAGATTGGGACTACTGAGACATCCAGCCTCATGGACTGAGTGACTACGGATTCTCAACCTCTCCAGTGTGGTGCAGCCATTGTTGGACTATTTGACTCTATCCTGCGAGCTAAGCTGATAAATCTCTGTACATATATATTCATTCTACCGGTTCTGTTTCTTTGAAGAACCCTGGCTAATACACAGACAATATGGGCTACAGAGGGGGTTGGGGCACTATGAGAGGGTGCCAGTGGGGATGGGGGTATAAAGATGATTAAGATTATTTGAAGATGTTCTATATGAAATATACACAAAAAAATCATAGAAAAAAATAGAAAAAAATTACAAAACTATGATTTTAAACACAAAAGTCAAATTAATGAAAGGACCAAGCGTTATGTTGTAGTCTAGCCACCCCTGTTGTATACTGCTCTTATATGACAAGCATAATGTTAATGATCATTAGTATTCGATGACATACCTTAGGATTTACACAACATACATTCTTCGGTTATTTACTGAAAGGATATTCTGATACTTATCAAATCCCAACTCCGGACTCTATACCTATATTATTTTTATTAGTTCAAGGAATATTTATTTAGCATGCCATATCATGCAATCTACTAAATTACGGCTTTGATAATTGTCCAAATGAAATTTCACAAGACACAGCCTCTGTAGTGGGGCAAGGATAAAGATTAATGAAAACACATGATATGAAATGTCAAGAAGAAAATTAACTAGATTCTGAAGGAGAGTTTGTGGGAGGAAACAGATCTCTAAATATGTGAATTTTTCATTAAAAGTACAAAGGAAATTAGAGAAAGCCAGAAGGCTATTTGTGAAGAACTTTCTAGACAGAACAGCAATTGAAAAGGTCCACATGACAATGTGGCTGCCTTGGAGATCCCCAAGCAGCTGAGGCAGAGGATCCAAGGGAGTGTGGAATGAAACAAGATGACAGAGACAGAAAGGAAGAAGGACATGCCAGCCTTGGAGGCTGTAATGAATTTTTTAATTTTTAAAAAATTTTGTGAGTCATGTAGGAAGCTCTGGTAGATTTTTAATCATATGCACCCAGTCTATATTTAAGTGTGACCCTATATCTTAAGATGTAGACTCCATAAGGTAAAGAGTTTCTGAAGGAAGGTGGGATATCCATTTAATTTGTTATCTAAACCAGGACACTTCTGAAAGTGAAAATGGACACTGGGCATGAGTATGGAGGAGAAAGAGTAGACACTGCCCTGGACAAACCAGGCTGCATGTTTGTCCTAACGCATGGAGGCCAGTTGGAAGCCATTTCCAAAGCTCTCTGGGGAGGTCGCAGTGAGACAGCATTCACCTTGCTGGTGCCAGACCATATCCTCCTATAGAAACACTCCGCATTTTCACCTTGCTCTCTCCCCTAGGAGACTGACCCAGAAGGATATTTTTGTTAGGGTCATGTGTCCAATAGGTTTAAGGTGAGTTCAGCCAAAGGAAAGTCCCAACTGAAGACATAAGAAGGGAGGATTTGCTCCTCTGGTTCTTTCATTAAGGATATCTCAGAGTACTTGTGTTGTTCCAGAGAAGGCAGCCTGCTGGATTGTCTCTTTCCCCTCTGGGCTCTCATAACCTTATTCTTTGCAAATCCCATCAGACTTGCAGCTAGCAACAGCTGTTGTGACCAGTCCAGTGTTCCTGTACCATCCCTTGGGCTTCCCTAGCTCCCCACCTGCACCTTTGTAGTTTGACTTTTTGTAAATAAACCCTTCTTGAGTTATCCTAATTTGACTGTGCCATCTGTTCCTAGTAGGAGAATGCCTGGCACACTGTCCATCCCTGAAGGTAGTTCTAGGAATGAATCATTGCAAGATGCCTAGAAAATGTAATCTTAGACACATGCCCCTTGGAATTGCCTCCATAAATCATAATGTGTAATAATTTCACAAAGGAACAAAGAAAAGGCAAAAAGGAGACTTTTCTTCCCTGATTCTCTTTAAGCCTGGAATTCATTAAACAGCCCTTGAAGGGAACGATGTTTAAGACAAATCTTAAAATATGATGTTTTTTCAACTGCAACCTGAAAGGAGTTTTAGATTTCAAAATAGGTTATCAGATGCCTTTATAATGAGGAGTTTCTCAGCAAAGGCAGCTCCAGGTTGTGTCTGTGCCTTTCAAGGAGGTCCTGTTATTTGCACACCACTGAAAGGGTTTCACCTCAAGAAGGTGGCAAAGAAAAAGCACAGCTGGGTGATGCTGAAGCATCATTGTGATGTTCTGAAAAGGGAATCAGAATGAGAATGATTTAAATCAAAAATAGTGTCTTAAAGTCAGGGTAAATGGGAAACAGAGGTTGGTGCCAGATGAAATGCAAGAAGCTTTGTGAAAAGTCTCTGGATAATAGGGATGCTTTGAGTTGGTTTCAATGACCTTGGACAGCCAAACTCTTCTCAGTATTGCCCATTTTGCTTCTTACAATATCCTGGGGTGAGAGGGACAAGGGAAGGCTCAAGTACTTGCCACCTCAAGAAGCCCGACACTGGCAAAAGTACTGCTCAGAAAGTTTAGCCTTGAAATTTCCACATTCCAAACACCTAGCAGGGTACCTAGCAAAGTTACTGAAATTCATAAATGTTTAGCAGGTAAATAAGCAACAAATGAAGTAAACAATGACAAATGGGCCTCAGAATAAAGTAAGATGCCACACCATTCATGAGGTGTATTACTTCTCAATGGAATTAAATTGGTAAAGAAAATTAGGAGAGCAGCTAGATTGCCTGCCACTGCAGAATCTAAACAAATGGTTGCTTATCTATTATTTTTCATATTCAACCTGTTGCTTTGAATGAGTAATTCCTGTAGCAAGTCATAATACTGCAATGTCCTTATTGTGATAACTCCATTTGCTTCCAATTTAAAACGCTGAGTGAATGTTTCTTGGATTAATAAGGATAAAAATCATTTTATTACCAGGTTTTAGAGGAAAATTTAACATCATTCAAAAGGACAAATGGCTGCACCCCCTAGAGCAGACAGATCAGAACTGGATAACCATAACTAATGGGAGAGCCATGAAAAAAGGTATAACAGTCTTCAAGGGCAAAACTTGTACAGCTTTGGTAACAAGGTAAGGATAGACAGTTTACAGGCTGAGACATGGCAGGAAGGGTCTCTGAAGATGAACTGGCTGGTGTTTTCCTTAGACTCTATGAATTCTTCAGCGACTCTGAACCTCAGATCAGAGAGCCCCAGATTCACTTGTCTCCATTCGTATTCCTCATGGGATGTATGGAAGTAGTAACTGAATTACTTCCCTTTGAAGCATTAATATTGACTCATTGCTCCCCTCAACAGAAACTCAAACTTCAGAGAACTATAATGGTAGAACACAGTCTATGCTCTTTATTCCTTGGTTTTAACCCCCAGAAGAATCCACTGTGACACGAAACTTCTGTCTTACATGAGCTTCTGTCTTTACAAAGTGAGAAAAATCACTTACTTTACTCCCATATGATTCATCATACATATATTATTAACTAACTGATTCTGCTTAATTTGTTTTTTTCTTTTTAAATGAAAGTCAAGTCGCCTCATTTAAAATTGGGAGAAACAAGTAGATCTCCTTTTTCCATAAATAAGCTGCTTCCCCAATTGCAAACTTAGTAAATAGCAGATTCTCGAGCATGAAACAAATCTCAAATATTGTCTCCATAGTCTGTTAAAAATCCTGATATTGTATACTTGATCTCTTTTGTACCCCAAATACTTTATTAGTTTTTACCCTGCACTGTACCACACCGGGCACATTGATGTATTCAGACTATCTAGGTACATAAGGCCCCAAGTACAATTTTCCAGTTACTATTCGACTGTATCAGGTGAAAGAGTTTCTTTGCTCCGATCATCTGAGTAATGTAAGTACATAGAATTAATCTGAGCTTATACCCAGTGCTAATGCTCAAGCCATTTTCTTCCTCCTCTCTGAGTGATAAAATTTTTAAAAGAACAGAAAAAGCATTAAATGAATATATTTTTGCGGTCGTTTGAAGGTCTGTAATGAGAGCAAGAAATACATAATTGAACACAGAGTAGTACAAGTAAGTCATCAGTGTAATAAATTGAAACACACAGTCGTGCAAAGCAATAAACTGGAACACTTTCGTATGAGGTCAGGTGTGTTGCTTTGAAGTTAGACTGCAATTTGCCTTTCCTAGAACAAGAGCCTTCTTCCTATTCCACAAGCTCATTGATCTGCATCTGTTTAATGAGGCAAAGGGTGACCAGCAGGTAATATCAGGAAATTTGGTCTGGTACCCATGGCAGGCTAGAGATCAGCTAGAGCCTTGAACATGCCAAATGAGGTTTCTTTATTAAACTCCAGTTGATTATCTGACTGAGCTGAGATTGTACTGTGACATTTTAAGGGTGCCTTAATAGTGTCCCTTGAATTTTATCGACTAAAAGTGGAGATAAGAACAACAAACAGGCTATTTCCTCCAATTGTTCTGTGAACACACAGAGGTTCCAGTCTCAGCTTCACTGAGATTTATTACATGAATAAAAACGCTTTTGGGAGGGCCCAATTTCAAAATGGTAACCGTGGTAAACTTAGTAAGTAGAAGATTCTCAACTAGAAAATCAGATTCAACTATTACCCCCATCTCCCCTAAAAAAATCCCAATATTGTATATTTGGTCTCGTGTGGACCCCAAACCTTTACACTACACTCCTTTCTCCATACTCTACTACATATTGGGCATATTACCATATGCTGACACATCCCCACTCACTCCCCAGCCTACTGTGTTTCATATTTGGGGCATAAAGCTTTGATATGAGATGTTTTCTGGGAGCTTATAAAAGGAAAGATAAGCCCAAAGCCCAGAAATTATAATGTAGTTAAGAATCTCAGGTGTGAAAACATTCTGGCAGGTGTCTGAAAACAAGCAAAAGTCCAATTTAGCTAGAGAATTCTTCCTGGAAATGTTTGATGAACTTGATTTCCAGCTGGGCTAAAACTACTAAGATTTAATTCCTTAATGACTTTCAGGAAGATTTCAAAATGTTTTATAAACATTAATGAAGCCTTAGAACCTCTCTTTGAAAGAGACTTGAATGTAAGAGTTGGCATTCCAGACAGAGAGAGGGCACTTGTTAGGAGCAGTTGAGTAATGATGCCTTTATTTAAGCTCTGCTCAGTTTTGAACATGATGTTGCATCTGGTATCTTAACTCGTGGCATAGTTTTTCATGTTAGCAAACCTCCCCACGGAGGATCATAATTCTGACTGGCTTTGAGGATTTTCCTCCACTGTTAATTGAACTGTTCAGTAAATTTCTTAGGAGCATCTTATATGTGTCCAGCCTGTATTAAAACATTTTGAGCCCTTGAAATGGGGATCTGAGACAGTGAATCATGTGATGGAGCATGAGGGAGAATGGTACACAGAAAAGAACAGAACAGGGAACCAGAACAGAAAGAAATGGGACACTGGAGAAGAAGAAAAACCAGATATAGAGATTCATTTTATACTTAACAAATATGATACATGCTTTCCTTATTAAAACTATTATATCTAGGAGCTAGAGAATGCACAAGCAGAAAACAATTTCCAATAAGATATTTATGGTTTTACCAGTTATACTTTGAAAATGCATGTCCCTTCCACCCAGTCTCAATCTGTTGTTCAGAGTTAAAGTCAAAAGGTTGACTGATAATTATGAGCTCATATAGCAACTTTTTATTTATTACTGAAGCAAAATAATCCCAACCAACTTAAAAGCAGCAAATTGGAAACTTGGTATTCAGAAGCAACAAACCAAGACTTCCATGATTTCTTTTCTATTGCTGTAAGCAACTAATATTCTTTTACAAGAAATCAGTGGTGCTCAGTGCCCCACAGTCATTACCCTTATTACAGGCCACTTACCATTAGAAGAAGCTGCATATGGCAGTTTGATCTCACAATGGCCTTTATGAAAGCAGAAATTAAGACAGAAGAAAGAAGGTTCTAAATACAGAGGCTGAAATTGGACCTAAAAGCATGTGCTTCAATCTAGCTAAGTTTCTAACTAATGAGGTCAAAGTTGTAGGTGAAGTCCCTCTACAACTATTTCAGTTCGCCTACATCCCCAATTCTAGAATCTTCAAACAAACTTAGCTATCCCCTTTTAAGCTGATAGACAGCAAAGGAATATCATGTGTGCATGTGCCTTGTTAGGATGTGAGTCAGGGCCATTTGTTTCAGAAGCAAGGGTAGTGATGGCACTTTCCCGCTGAGCATTGTAGAAAGGGACCTTCTCCATGACTGTGGTCATCCTAGAATGACAATGATTTTGTTTCTGCCCCATTGGGGGACTATCCCCTCTCTCTTCCTTCACTTCCACTTTCAACAGCATTGACTGTTTTTTATCTCTGGTAATGAGGTGTCAGCATCTGAAAATAAAAGTCATAGGATTAATTCAGAAGGACATGGAATAAAAGAAAAAAAGTGGGTTGCGCTGATCATACTGATCTGTATAGGTGTTCTCATTATTTAATATTGTATTCCTTATTGGATATTGAAAACCATATTTTTCCTGTGCTCTTTCATTAGAGTCTTGGTCCTCTCATTAGTTCATTCACTCAACCATTCAATTAATGCTTATTGAGTGCCAGACACCGAGCTAGACGAGGGGATAAAATGGAGTGCAAAAGTGCAAATAAAATCCCTTCTCTATTGGAACTTTCAGCCCGTTGATAGAGACAGACTTAATTAAGCAATCACACAATTAAGTCTAAATTTTCCTGTGAAAAGTGAATCAAAGAGAAAGCACACAGTGTCTGATATCGGGCATGTGTGATTTCCCTCTGGCTAGGGTTGAGAATGCTTGATGTTGAAAACTGAGTTTTGTCACTGCTCTTGCTTCTCAGAGCCAATTGGTTCTTGGGTCTTTGGAAATTCACCCAGTAGCAACATCGTATGGCTTACCCTGTAATCCCATTATTTCTGCAGTGACCCTGGGGGCAGAGAAATTGTTCAGGATCCTATAATGATGTGTGAGAATGGTCAAAGCAGAACATCTCTGGCGATATAACATCTGGCAGCTAACTTGATCAAGTGTTTATTCCCTGCAGCCTTACACAGCTCTCTAGCTCTCTCCATAATTTCTGAGCCTGTGAAATGGGCATAATGTTTGCTGTATTAGTTTTTGGTCACTGTGGCAAAATACCTGACTGAAAGAACTGGAAGTGGAGAGGATTTATTCTGGCTCACGATTTCAAGGATTCATCCCATCAGAGCAGAGAAGGCATGGAAGAACAGCTCAGTTCCCCACGTGGTGGGCTAGGACGCAGACAGTGAGACAGGAAACAGCCAAGGATAATCTGCACCAGAGGTACTCCTTTCCACAGTCCCGCCTCCTACAATTTCCAGAACCTCCCAACGTAGCATCACTATTGGGTGTTTAAGTCTTGAGGGTAGAGGAGACATTGCATGCTGAGGCCACACTTGCCATCCCTCTAGCATATATGTTCTATTAATATGCGTGGAAGCAGCTTATAACTTGTGGTGTAAGTATCAAAACAGAGCAGGCCTGCTGTAATCATTTTTGTCAGGTATATAATGGCAGGAAACAAGCGGGGCTGATGTGAGGAAAACTAACAATCCCTTGGCCTTTTTCTTTTATTTCGCTTTTCCTGCTAAGCCCCAGAAAAAAAGGAACTTCATTTTCACCCAAGCAGATCTTGCCAGAGCATGAGCTGGCTAGCTATGGGGGCCATAAATTTCCTACTCCAAAAATTGGAATACTTGATCTGAGAGTTTCTTTCCTACTGATTCAAGACTAGCATGAACATCTCTAATAATTATGATATTTTGATATAGAATTCTGATACTTCAACTTAGTATGGAAAAAGAAAGCAGTATGCTCTGAGAAATAGTATTATCCTACCATCCCCCACCTTTGTGAAAGGCACCGGCAGATCAGAACTTCTAGTTCCCTGGCTTTGAATGCAGGGTCAATGAATCTGTCTCCAGTGGCCACCTTCTGAAAGGATGATCATCTAGATTCTGAGAATATTTATTTGCCTCTGCCGTGATTTAGCAACAGACTTCTTCCTTGGTCCCTCCTGCCCTTTGCTCCCCTGCGTCCTCTGGATTTATGTTGGTCATCACATGGAATTTGTGAGTTCTGATCATGTAGCTGGGACGCCCCAAGGTGAGACGCATTCATCATATCTGTACCTGGTTTTTCTTATTTGCGTTACTTTTTTCTTCTTTTTTAATGACCTATTGCTAAAACCAACTGTTTTGAACTACAGCCTTGTAGGCAGAGTGCTCCCTGGATCTATTAGCAACAGATATTTTGCTTTTAAAATTAGAATTTCAGGACACCCAACTACTGTCCAGATTTCCATCTGCAGCCTGAACTTGCTGCCTTGGCAGTTAGGCACCAGGAGAGGGAAATCTCCAGGTCACTTTAACATGGTCTCATCAATGCCAAATAAACAATGGCATGAGTAAAAGATGCAAGGGAATCTTCCACAAGAGCTGGCCTAGTTTGTATTAGGTAAGTGGATCTTTCAAAGACCTCAATATTAGAATATTATTATCTGTTACAGGTCAAATAAAGGAGACAGAATGGACCAAAGTCAGAGTGGTGCTTCGAAAGCATCAAGCCTGAGAAATCAGGGCTACGGGGCTCTGGAAAAAAAGAAAGAGCTGAGATGAAGCACCAAGCAGGTAGTGAGATGCTTGAGCAAATTCTGATTCTAAGGATGATTCTTGGCTTCTTTTCACCTATGAAGTGTTGTTCAGTAAAACAAAACGAAAGACCAGGACACTGAGAGGACCATATGCAAAATAAATGATTGCTTGCATCTGTCATAGAAACTTGAAAGGGAATGCAAGTTCCTGGGGTCATAAAAGTTTTTTGTTTATTTGGGGTGTTGTTTGTTATTTTGCTTCTATTATGGAAACAGTACAAACCTAAGTAAATTCAATTTAACTTCAGCCTTCAATAATATTTTAATAATATAGGGCCAGATTTTGGAGCAATGGCTTCCTGGATAGCAGCAGAGCATCCCGCATTGTTTTCTGATGGATTGCCACCTTACTCCCAAGGCTGTTCTCCTGGAAAGACTGTTCAATTCAAACACCATCCATGCTACAGGACCTTTAGCACACCATGGCCCCTCACTTCTTAACACACAGGCTGCATTGAGCCTCTCACCTAGCTAGCTCTGAATCATACACTCTAGTACTCCAGTGACAACTCCTCTTACAGACATTGTTACTTTTCAAGGTTGGACTATTTAATTTTTGTCATGCCTTTTTTCCAAAATCTAGATGGCAAATCACGGGAAGGGATCCTATGTTACAATGCTACATATTATCAAAAAGGCACAATTTGAGGGCTGATGAAAGAGCTCAGCTGCACACACACACACACACACACACACACACACACACACACACAGTAAATAAATAGATAATTTTAAGGCACAGTTTTATGATACAAATTTGAATATATTTACTTGTCAGATATATTTGCACATCTTTAAAAGATGCCAGTGACCTAACTTTATGATCCTCAGAGACATCCTAGCTGAGAGAGTACTTTGGAGAGACTAGATGCACAGGAATTTTGTGACTGTTCATATTATCTGGCCTTTAGTTAGGGGTGGGGTGGGCCCACAAGGGCTACAGTGATGCAAGGATAACTGGAAGCCCGTGCCATGCAGAAAGAACTGCTCTAGAGATGTCACCAATACCCAGTGAGAGCCCTGAAGAAGAGGTCAAAGAGTAGAAGAGGATTGCTTGAGGCCCAGGCATCAGGGAGGTGTTAGACAGAAAGGCTGGCCATCAGGAGGTTCAGAGAAACAGAGTGCAAAGTGGAGCAAAAGTGACAGTGGAGTGCATAGTCAGCGAAGCAGAGGGCTTGGAATGCAGTCCTAGGTCTCTAGGTGTGTGGTAGATGTTTTGTAAACGGTGCTTCCAATAACAGCTGCATCAATGACTAAGCCATAGATAGTACTGCCCTGCACTTCAGTTTCTTTAACCTTCCTGCTAATTTGCATAGCTGCTTCAGGGTGATAGCATGAATCAGCCCAGTCTGCTATGAACAGCTCCTGGTTATGGGGCCTCCTCCAGAAGAATGCTGGGGAGAAGGCGAGCTGAGACCTTGCTGTGCCCACTGACCCCAGCCTGCAGGTAAATCCTGTGAGCAAGCTGCCCTGCCAACTACTATTCAGTTAGGCCTGAGCTGTGGGTTTGAGGGAATGGATGAAACTCCATATTTGCAGTACAATAAACCACAACATGGTGATCCAAGGGAGTCGGTTTATCTAACCTGAATGAGACTGCTTTTTGGAATGCCTGCGGTTTGTAGGGCTTTTCATTCGTTAGTATGTTGCTAAATGGAAATCAAAGGAAAGAAGGTAGAACAAAGAAGGCAGTTGGGATCCTCGTTCACATTTGCTACTTCTGAGGGGATTGAACTCTTACTTTCTCTACTGGAAGTATAATTATTATTATTTCCAGCAATGAAAAATTGAGACTGAAATCACCTCTAGCTTTGTCCCGGCCCAATACTCTTGATTTGAGACTGGTAAGAAAGTTTGTCTTTGGTCATGAGTTGTGGATCACGCATTTAGACAATCAGCCTTCTGCTGTCCCTCTCGGCTCCTCCCTTCTCTTCCCCTTCCCTCTCCTTGCCGTCTTCTTCCTTACATTTCCCTCCCCACCCTTCTGTGCTTTCAACTGGATGAGTACAGCTGTCACTCCATGTCTTGCGCTCTGCTTTTATCAAAAGTACTTGGTAGGAACTGGGTTTGGAGGAAACTCTTGTTTTTCACTGACTGGAATGCAGATAGCACAACTGCTGCTTTTATAAGTACTCTGAACACAGATTTGTTTCCATCGTCTACTTTTTGGACAAGATCAAATACTAGTCCCTTGCTCTCTAACAGTGTATCCAAGGGTTCTCAATAGAGACTGCAAATTGAGCTGAAATGTCTGAATGGTCCCTTAAGTGCTGTCAGGAATGTTGTTTCCCCTGATACCTCTACCTGGCACTACTCAGGACAGGGCTGATAATGGTTGATGAATTTGCTGTGTCTTCCCTTCCCCAATAGACATGGATATACCTCTCTTTCAGGAGTGTATCAGTTACAGGTGATTTTTTTTATACTCATTGTATCATTTCTTCCTATAAAAGTTTAGCTGAAAATACTTATTACAAATCCTATTAGTACAGATGGATAAGCTGAGGCTAAACGATTGATGGGGATCAGGGATCATCCAGTGCTCCCAGGGATCATCAAAATCAGCTCCAGAGCTGAGCTTGCCTATAGCTCCTTGAACTCAGACTGTTGGTCTCACATCAGCTCACCTATGCTCTGCCAAGCATGTATATTATATTTTACAATATAAATAGATAGCAGGTTATAATTTAAAGGCTGGGGGGGGTTAGAAATAGTGAATAGTCACACAGCACAGATGTGATATAACCAATCTTTAACTGCTTATTTTGTCTCTGGTAAAGTTAACAAGGTAGTAAGTTGAATGTCCATTCTTTATATTCATAGTAGTATAGGGGCTCATAGGGAAGCCAGTGTGTGACAACGTGCCAACTGAGGCAAAGAGGAGGAGAGGAGACCTTTCATTCATTAAGTGACCTTTTCCAAGATCAGAACTGTACAGTCCTCCATGGATCTCACCCTGGGTAAATCCTTTAACGTTGCTGGTCATCAGTTTTCTCATCTCTGAAATAGAAATAAGATATGTTTCTGAAAATTATAGAATGGCCAAGATGGGTTGATACACACAATATATTTACAATAGTGACCAGCACTTGTCAAATATTTGTTGTTATAACTGTGATGATCACCTACATATGAGAAAACTGAGATTTTAATTTTAACTTCTTAAAAATATTTTACTTATTATTTTTATTTTATGTGTATGAGTATATTTCCTGCATGTATGTGAGTGCACCCATCTCGTGCAATGCCGTGGAGGTCAGAAGAGGGCTTCGGATTTCCCCGGAACTGGAGACAAGGACGGTTCATAGCAGCCATGTGGGTGCTGGGAATCGAACCTGGGTCCTCTGCAAGAGAAGTCATTGCTCTTAACCACTGAGCAATCTCTCCAGCCCCTAATTTTAACTTTTAAATATTTATTTATATTTATTTTATGTGTATAAATGTTTTGCCTGCATTTAAGTATACGACATTCGTGTATACCCATGGAGGTCAGAAGAGGGCATCAGATCCTCTGGAGCTGGAGTTATGGATGATTGTTAGCCACCATGTTGGTCCTGGAAACCAACCCAGGTCCTCTGGAAGAGCAGCCAGTGCTCTGAACTGTCTCTCCAGCCCTGACACTCCAAATTTTGAATGCTCGCCTAAGGTTGCACAGCTGCTCATGACCTAGGGCACAAACCAGGTCCAAGTCCAGAGATTTGGTAGAACTGAAAGAAGGCATCTGTGAAATATCCTTATGTAATTACCTGGGAAAGCTGGAAGTTGAAAAACTCCAAAGCTGATAGGCAATCCCACTATATACCAGTGGGTGGAGACGGGAGGGGCTGAACTTGGGAAAAGATTCTTCTTTATCAATCAGGAAAAAAAGGACTGGAACAAGATGTCAGTAGAGTACCATGGCTAAGCATCACTCACTCAGAGAAAGGTGAATCCCCTAGGACATCTACAGATGGAGAAGGCAGAATAATCAACATCCCAAAGTATATGAATCTTTCCTTTAGTATGTTTTTTATTTCAGCTGTCCAGTTTCTACTTTAAACACTCCACACAGTGTTTCTTTAAAGCATTTTCTCTAGTTGTTCCAATAATTCACTGGAGAAGCAACAGACTGTCTTTTCTATTGATTATATGAGAAATTATCATTTCAGTCCTACAACAGTAGTCTTATACCTACTGTGTCATTTCAGAAGGAGTTGACCATCTTTATGATTTCTATTTTAAGTTATTCGAGTTTTCGGCAACCAATCATGCTGGTCTTTGGCTTAAAACCTATCACCACAGCTGTTCAGGGTTGGGGTCTGGGGAGCTTTGGTACCTCAGGTACCGGCACAGGAGTCACTGGTTCCTTCCAGCCTTCTGTGGGCAGCAACAAGGCAGCAGCCGTGTTGGTCAGCACCAGCAGGGTGCGCCTAGCCCTCATCAGCACCCAATGGGGTCATGTACCACCTGAGTACCATCCCTTCTCCTCTGGGCTTGAAGTTGAGCACAGAGAACCAATGAGCCTGTGACCCACTCCCAACCATGCCTTCCTCACACCTTCCTAAAATACACAAACATACACTTTCTGCCTCTCTGGCAGAAAGTCTCTATGTATTTCCAAAGAGAAATCTGTGATGGGAAGAAAAAGGACTATGTCCAATGTCATATTAGATACAGGCTTTTAAGAAGACTAATGCTTTGAAAAGCAAATATATTGGTGCTATCCATAACACTGACATTTTGACAAATACCCCAGTGTCTGCCTGTGTGAGCGAATTGATTATCTTTGTGAGTTTCCTTCAAAGCCACTCACCTCTGTGGCACCTTCCTCATGATGCCTGAAACCCTGGGGCCCGATGCCAGCATGCTGTTCGTGTTCTAGAATTCTTTACCATCTTCTCCCATTGTCATCTTCCCCTGAAGACAAGAAGTTCAGGGGTGTAGTCAGCTGCCTTGAGAGTAAGGTAAATATGATTAACGTCATAGTTTGGTTAGAGGAGCTCTTTGGAGAAAGAAAGCTCTGTTAGGGAGAGATCAAGACGATTCGTTTCCCTCTCTCCTAAAAGTTTCGCTGAAAGGACTATTGCTCTAGCTGGTTTGAACTGCCAAGTGAGAGGCAGCTGTGTGAATAGAGGAAACCACAGTTTTGGGGATGAACACAGAATATGTTTGCTGATCACATGGACTCAACCACAGAGTCTAGTGGATGTTAGTTATAGATGGTATTGTGAGAAAGAAGACATGAAGAGAGGTCATTTCATTCTTGATACAGCCCACTGAGGAAGAGAGCTGTTATAAGTAGTTCAGCTTGATTTGCCCTGAAGTTCAAATAAACTGCCTTCACTCATTCATTTAGCAAATGTTTATTGAAACGTTCCTGGTCTCAGGCCCCACGCTCACCACCAAGAATGTGGTCCCACAGGCAACAGGCATCCAGAGGACCTGCCTTGTACTGCATTTTTAGTCTACTAAAAACAGCATGCTCAGAGGCAGGAGGCTTGCTCTCAGCTTTTCCTCTGAGAAAATAAAGTAGAACTTGGCAGATATTTCAGGGCTGAGATGAAGAAAACGGACTGACTTGGAGAAATCCGTGCTGTAGACTAATTCCTGTTGGGAGCATCAATGTTCTCCTGCTCATAAATCTGAGAGTCCTGCTTTCAAAACTGCTCGCTTGTATTCTCTCCTCTCCAGTCTAACCAACAGAGCGCAGAGTCAAGCTTTCATCTTCAGCCTGGAGTGCTGCATAGCCTGTACCGTTCTCCCTTCCCCATTCATTCCAATACTTTCTATTCAGCCACCAGCAGGAGCTCTGTGAGACCAATAACTTCCCAGCTGAAACTGCTGCTTCTCAACTCTCCCCATTCAAATCCATTACTCCCAAGGCTGCCAGGTTTATTATGCTGCCACACACCTCTTCACAAAACACACTGTAGTCTTCATGAAAATAAGGTTACATTAATCACTTTATTATTATAGACTAAGGATTGTCCCTGGTTCCCTACATGTCCCACCCCTGCCATGTGTCCTCATTGCCAGTTACACTGCAATTCTCTACAGTCCCTGACACCTCTCTAGGCTTTCATATCATATGGCTATATTTAGGTTGTTTTTAAACCCTAGAGTAGTCCTGAAAACTCCTTTCTTACATGCCTCTCATCACTTTAAAAAGTATGTTTCAGCATGTGTTTTGTGTACCTATTTTCAATGTATTAGTTGCTACTGGATTAGTTGCCATTAGTTGCTTTCTGCTACTAGAACAAAATTCCTAGCCAGACCTGGTGATGCAGGCTGTAACCCCAGTGACCCAGGAAGCTAAAGCAGGAGATTACCAAGTTCAAGAGTTGCCTGAAGGAAGGAGTAAGTTGAAGCCAAGCCTGAGCAACTTAATGAGAACCTGTCTCAAAGTAATATAGTGAAAAGAGAGCTGGGGATCTAACTCAGTGGTATTGTACTTGCCTAGTATATGCGAGACCCTAGATTCAATCTCCAGGACTAGAGAAACAAAACCAAAATCACCCTGAGACCATCAACTTAAAAAGAGGAAAGGTTTGTTTTCACTCATAGTTTTCACTCCAACTCGTAGCCAGTTGACCCTCTTGTTTTGGGGTCTGTGTGAAATAGACCATCGTGACTATAGTATGTGGTAGACAACATTGTTCATGACATGGAAGCCAAGAAGCAAACAAAAGAGAGAAAGAGACTAGCATCCCACAAGCCCCTTCAAGAGCATACCATTAATTGTCTGAGATGTCTCTCTAGGCCCTGCATCTTGAGTTTCCACTACCTTCTAACAGCACCAAGCTGAGAACCAAGCCTTTAACACATGGGCTTTAGGTGACATTCCAGATCTTCTCTATTATATCACCAGCAACTATATGAAGAGTGTAATTCCCTGTGTATGCGATGCTTTCTTCCCCTTCTGAAGGGACAGAGCACATTCCCCCTTTAAACATCCTGTGAGTTTTTCATTTGTACCTGACAGTCTTAGACTTGTGCCTGTTTGGGGTGAGGGATGTAATAGCATCTTTTCTGTGCCAAACTCAGCACAATGCCTGGAACATTATCCTACTTTTGGAAGAAGTTAGGAAAAATGATGGTACAATATCGAAACCATCCAAAAGGAGATTTTAGCTTATTCTACTTTTTGAAGTCTGCCTTCATTCTTCAAAAGGAAATGACCTATGAAATAAACATGAATCATCACAAATAATGACAGTTTTAAGGCACAGAAAGAGTGGCTTGCCGTGTTTCAGAGAACCTTCTTCCTGTGGGTATTGGTCGTGTCCTTGCCAGGTCAAATTGCTTCCCCCATTTCAGCCTCCCGCGATGTATTTAGGCATAGTGTCTTCATACATTTGGGATATTGTTTATTTGCTTGCTCTTAAGTAAATCGAATGAATATATGAGTGACAGAAAGGTGCTTGCTTACTGTATAACCCAACACACTAGTCAGCTGCAGCACTACTTTTGTTACTTGTCTCAATCCGTTCGTTCTTCTATAACAGAAAACCATAGGCTACAGAAGATAAAGAAAACTACTTTCTTACAGTTTTGGATGTTGGGAACATTGAGACTAAGAGGTCTGCACCTAGCAAGGGCCTTCATGATGCATCATCCTGTGGCAGATGGCAGGAGGGCAAGAGAGTGGGAGAGAACAAAAACGGGTTTAAACTCATTTTTATAACAAGACTACTCTGGTGATAATTAGCCCACTTCCATTATGACAACTCTAATCATTTCTCATTAGTGCTCTCCTCCCAATACTCTTTCATTTGGGGTAAAGTTTATGAAATGTAAGATCTGGTGGCCATAGTGAACTATAATCACAGTGTCCCTCAAATCTCTAGTTTCAAATGAAATCTCAGCTCTGAGTCACCTGAGAACAAGGCCTCTCAGGGGTCCAGCTGCACATCGTGAGGACATACAGTAAATAAAGGTCATGGTGATGGTGAAGTAGGTAGTGGTCACTCAGACAGATAAGACCATCATTGCTATTGAAAATAATTTTGATATCCCAATGATCTCGGCAGTCCTGGAGAAAAACAGAACCAATGTGCAAGACAAAAGGCAAGCCAAAAGAAAGGTGAAGTCACCCAGAGAGGCTTCTGTCTGCTTTCCTTCTGCAGGTAGTCAGGCTTTCACTTGCTGTAGAGCTTGTCAAGCTTCCCTTTAGTAACTGAAGAAGTGGCCCTGTCAGTGCCTCAAATCTTACCTGAAATCTTCCTCTCTGCACTTACTGACATTTAGGAGCCAAACTTCATTACCTTAAAATTGACTAAATAAGGTCTCTTCAGTTAATTCTGCCTATAAAACAATTTTCTTATTCAAGAACACTGAACACCGAACTCCATCTCTCATAATAAAGAGGCCATTAATTCTCCGCTACTGCTCATTATTCTTATTAACTATTCGCAGACTTTTTGCTGGAGGCAAAATGTATCTATTAGAGCTGGCAAATAAGGATTGCTAACATGCTGAGGCCAGCGTCCTCATGCAGGAACTCAGCAAAGCCAGTGGCATTGGACTCCACCAGCTGGGCTCTGTGCAAAGCATCTGTGCCGTTGTGAACCAGTGAAGGAAGGTGGGAAAGCTGTTCAAGAGATGGGGTCTTTTCTCATATGCTCTTATTCAGAATGCTCTGTCTGAACATATAGCAAAACAAGACTTTTTAAGAGTAAAAACTGTTTTTTCTTTAGTTTTTTTTATAAATTTGTTGTCAGTGGTGGAAAAGTTGGTTTCCATAGGAGAGGGTGAAAAAGAGAGATGTGTTCTCACTTGAAGTTCCTTATGAAATACAAGAACATGAAATTGCGTATAGCAATGGATGTTTCCTCTGCAGTTAATACTTGATTCTAACCTCTATTTCCATAAAAATAACCACACTGAAGTGTCTTTTAATACCATGGTATCTCCCAGTTGGCTAGTTCCTCCAATGGGCAGGGTCTGATGCAGAGCGTGGACTACGAAGGGGCTGCTGGGAGCCATCTTGAGATGGAAGCTGGGCATGGTGTAGGGAACATGCAGCCAGCTGAAGCAGCTCAAAGACAGAATGGAATGACTCTTGTGGACCTGGGGTGAGATTGCTGGTCCCTGAGGCATGAGCAAATGCTAGCAGCGACTATGGTAGTCGTGGTGAGGTCTGATATGGTGGGCTCTGAGCTACGCCACCAGAGGCATGAGGCTAGGCATTGGGTTCTCATTCCTTTGTAAGTTAATAACTGCACATAAAATATATGATTTTTCGATAGCACAGGAGACCCAGAGGGAATTCGGGTGGCAAAACTGGCATAGTCAGCAGGATAAAGGAACTACAGCCTTGGGGATGTGGGCCTCAGAGAGCAGTGCTGTTCCCACTGCCCCTGTGGCAGGTCAGCTGGGCTCTGAGTCTCAAATCCAGGAGAGAAGCCAATCAAAATCCATATGTTTAATGGGGTTAGGAATAGTCATATGGGTTATACAATGGATCATAAATCTGTAACTAAAAATAGGCCAGCCATGCAGAAGTGTGGGCCATAGCTACGTTGTAACTGTGGGGATATGTTGAAGGTATGTGAAAATTTGTTAAAGGTTGCCCAAAGGCTAGAAAAGCTTTTACCTGCTCTGGACCCAAACAGAGAGCCCAGAGAGAGAGAGAGAGAGAGAGAGAGAGAGAGATCAGCCACTTTGCATGATAAAAGATGTGCCCCAGGCGGGAAAAGCTGAAAAGGCTGAACTGGCAGATCCAGTTGCAGAGCTAGAGAGAGAAAAAAGGCGGGACACTTTGACTTGTGAAAAGTCCAAGGACTCAGAGGAAAAGATAGATAATAGTAAAAAGGAAAAAAGAAAAGCTAACTGTGCTGTAACTAGGAAATATTCCATGCTAGAACTGTTAAAACTAGGAAAAACTTAAAAGCAAGAAAGCAGAGAGGCCCTGGCCACATGGCTTGTGAGAGTATGGGACATGGGAGCAAATGACATCAGTCTAAGTCCTTCAGAAGCTTAATAGCTGAGTTATATACCCACCCATCCGTCCTTGCGATATAGGCTGTTCAACTAGGCCAATGCAGAGGGGGAGCAGTCCTTAATGGGGTGGCTGGTTGAAGGTGTTAAAGATACATGATTGTCACCAAGGGAGACTAACATGATTAGCAGGGGCTGGAGGACTATAAAGGAGGGGCAGGCATTCCTGAGAGAGCTAGGTACGAGAAAAGCAATATATGATGTCCAGTTCACTGGGCCAGATAAGACTGAGTCCACCAGAGATATGAAAGAAAGCCTAATTCAACTGGGACCTTGAGAATGGTATGGGACTTTAATGGTTTTACTAAGCACTTTGATGGGACAGGATCTTTGTAAAGTGAGAGAGACTTTGGCAAATCTAAATGATTCTGACCAGCATGTAAAACATGTCTGTAAAATAACAGAGCATCCTATAAGAGATATAAAAGAGACCAGACTGAAGAAATGGTCCACTTGGGTCCCTCAAAGACAAATGTGGCAAGACTTATCCCCAAATCCCCAGAGAAAAAATTTATCGAAAACCAAATTTAGTACTAAGGCATTTCTGGAAGGTTTTAAAACCAGAAGAACAGTTTACAAAGGACATTCGAAGGATAACAACTGTACAAGGGGTGGTTAAGAATCCCCAAGGATTAAATAAGATGCATTTCTTTTCTGATAAAGGCTATACTAGAGGTGGAAGCAGGTTTTCCCACCAAGTTCTCCTGCAGCAACCTGGTGTGGTCAATGGGAAGATGGCAGATGTGTCTACAGTCAGGAGGCAGACCCAGAGCCTGTCTGACTCAGGGAACCAACAAGTGCAGCAGGGACAGGAGAAGCCCCCTGCCTCCTTAGCCCAGTGCAGGGTCAGACAACTGGGGCCAACACCTGTATGTGTATCAAGAATAAAAGAATCCAAAGGGATAGCTAAAAATGGTAAAGAGCTAACCAAATTAATGCCTCATACTCATGCTATGGTACTTAACAAGGATCTATGGAGAAAACAGTTAATATGAATGGACAAAACCTTCCATGCTGTGTGAGACCTTGTCTATGATTGATTTAATATATAATGTTAAAGTTCCTTTGAGTGTTTTACAGATGTGAAACCCATTTGAAAGATACCCGAAGAAGCAAAGGCCAGCTATAACTGTAAGATTCTTGGGAGTTTTATGTAGGTTGGGTAAGATGAGGATAGAGACTCTCAAACTATAAAACTGTTAAGAAAATCTACAGTACCAGGGGTGGGTTGCTCACCTATGAGCTGTTGGTCAGCAAGAGATCCTAAAGGTCCTCCAATTTACCAAGGCTATTGCCATTAATGTCAGTTGTACACTGAAAGTTCAGTAAGGCCATGTTGCTGAAGACACTGCATGTTGTGAGCTCAGGAAAAGAAGAAGAGATGGAACTGAGACTAAGCCAAAACACTCCATGCCATTGGATGGATGATGTTCATATTGCCAGGAGGCTCTATACAGACGGTCAGAGAAGAAAGGATCCCCTATAATTCTACTCAACGATGGATCCTGTGTGCTATACACTGTGGACATGCCAAGCATACCTGCAAGTGCAATAATGGCTTGACCAACACATGTACAACTGACAAATTCCTAATTGGATAAGGCCCACTCCTAGGGGTGGAATACACATCTGGTGCTGTAGACCAGGCCAACGCCTTGTGTTGAGAAAGGCTACAGGCCCTAGTGGAGAAGCCATCATGAATATAGTACACCTACTGGGATATCTTCTAGGCATTTGTATTTACATTCATGTTTGTTTAAATGTGTCTACTTTCTTCCATTTGTCTTTATAGTAGAAGAAACACCACTGAGATAGATCAGTGGCCAAGGCCTAAAGACAACAAGAAACACCACTGAGATAGATCAGTGGCCATGGCTTAAAGATGACTAATGCGGAGGCCCAAGAAGCCACTATCTCACCATGATATAAGAGAGATTGACCTACATCTGTCACCCCCTCCAAGCCTCAGGGACTTTAGCAGAAGATGGATGGAAAGATTGTAAGAAAGGGGTGGAGTGTCTCCCAATTGACCAGTTCCTCCAATGGGTGAGGCCTGACACAGAGCGTGGACTACAAAGGGGCTGTTGGGAGCCATCTTGGGACGGGTAGCACGGGTGGTGTGGGGAACACGCAGCCAGCCACAGCAGCTCAAAGACAGAATGGACTGACTCTTGTGGACCTGGGGCAAGATCGCTGGCCCCTGAGGCATTGGAGACTATCGTAGTTGTGGTGTGGTCTGATATGGCGGGCTCTGAGGCACAGCGCTGGAGGCATGGGGCTAGGCACTGGGTTCTCGTTCTTTTGTAAGTTAATAAGTGCACATAAAATATATGGTTTGCCTCATAGCACAGGAGACCCAGAGGGAATTCAGGCCACAAAACCAGTCCAGCCAATTCAGTGAGCTCCCAATTCAGTGAAAGACCCTGACTCAAAAAATAAGGGTCCACAGTTATTGAGGAAGATACCCAACACTGATCTCTCACTAGCATGTGTCCCAATGTGAGCACATCTGCATACACACATGCATATACACATACACCACACACAAACACATATAAACCTATATGTATATGCAAATATAAAAATATAATCCCCAGGGGCTGAAGAGATGGCTTAGTGCTTAAGAACACTGACTGTTCTTGCAGAAGACCTGTGTTTGAATCCCAGCACCCACATGGCAGCTAACAACTGTCTGTAACTCCACTTCCAGGGGATCTGATGGCCTCTTCTGTCCTCCGTGGGCATTGTATAACACAGGTGCACTTACCTACATGCAGGCAACGCAAGCATACACATAAAATAAAAATAAAAAATGAAATATATATACA